>NC_142790.1:19960741-20119270 GCF_988280905.1 Pimephales promelas
ATGAGGATCAGGCCACATATCATCATCTCATAGCCATCATTTACCTAATTATATGAAATATGGACAAATGGACATTAATTACTGATTTTCTTGCAACAAAACAAACACTGCAAAAACAATATTAAAGCATTGTTTCATATAGACTATTATTATTAATAATGAACATATCTACAAAGTAGGCCTAACATATCTTATTTTATTAAGCTCTCTCGTATCCAGCTCTTTGTGTCCAAGTCTTCCAAGGTTCAGAAACCAATACAGAAATCCATATGAAATGTTGCCATGTATTGATATTAAAGTCTACCAAGGCCATTTTTAACATAGCCTAACTATTTTGAATCGGAATATGGTGCCAATGAGCTATAAAGAGCAATTTGCACTTAAAAACAGCTGTGTAAAAAGTGCAGCCCATATTTTGCCACATGCAACAGTGAAACAGTATAGGCAACTAAGCCTAAGTAGATCGTAGAACCATTGGCACCAATGGTATATTATATTACAAACTATTATATTACATTTAATATAAAATGTGTGTGTCTGTGTGTATTATATATAGTATACATGTTAAACTTAAAAACACCAACAATAACTTTATTATTCAAAACAAATGTATTATAATGGTGTTACATGATTGAATGACCATTAAATAACACATTTAGTTGTTGTTTAGGTGAAAATGGCTTGTTTTAAATGAGTTAAGTTACAGACTGAATTATAAGGTGGATTTACTTGGCTTTGCATTTTAAATATGTCTTTGGATCCAATCTATGAACTTGGCCACTCTGGTGTAAACTCCGGGAAAGTTGGGTCTGCCACAGCCGGAACCCCAACTCACAATACCCGTCAGAAACCAGCGGCTGCCTGCGTGTGCTTGACAGGACAGAGGACCACCCGAATCCCCCTGCAATCAAAAACTGCTTATGTAAATATCCAAAGAGACAGCTCACTTCAAACAACGAGAAAGGTTAGTACTTTAATAATGCTCTGAAATTAGATAGGCTAAGCTTATGTTTGGTTCATGAGGCAGGACCAAGTCCAATGCCTGTTATCTCCCCTCACCCGGCAGGCATCTTGTTCTCCTGAGGCCACGCCAGCACACAGCATGCGAGGTGACACGGGGCTGTAGCTTCTCTTGCATTCACTCTGACTTAAAATGCTAACTTCTGCCTTCTGCAATACTGTGGGTGGCACCTTTTCTGTATAAACAGAGGAAAAATATGCTATTTCATTGTAATTTATTATAGACCTTTAAAATTGATTTCATTTTTCTAGTTACTCTCCTATTTTAAAGTTTGGGGTCTGTAAGACTGAATATTTTTTTCAGCAAGTGACAGTAATGACATTAATCTGTTACAAAAGATTTCCGTTTAAAATAACAACTGGTCTTTTCATCAAAGTTTTCACAAAAATAGGAAACAGCACAACTGTTGTCAATACTATTAATAAATCATGTGAGAGACTGGAGAAATTATACTGAAAATTCATCACAAGAATAAATTGCATTTTAAAAAAAGAATAAAGTAGATTTTAAATGGTAATACCATTTCAAATTTTACAATTTTTACTGTATTTTCAATCAAATAAAAAAATATTGTTGGTTTAACTTAAAAAATTAAGTAACCTGGTTGCCTTAAAATTTTAAGTTGATTGAACTGGAAAAAGTGAGTTAATACAATGAAGGAGATTGATTTAATCATCAGAAACTCAAAATACTAAGTTATCTGAACTAAATAAATGATTTAAGTTGATTTGACTAAAGAAAATATTTTTACAGTGTGGTAAGCACAGGAAACTTTTTTTTTTTTTTTTTTTTTAAATCTTTTCAATCAGCTTTTGAACAGTAGTTTACACCATCTGACATTGTTTTTTGAGCTCTTTACCCTGTTCCGAACGGTAACCCCAACCGGTGACCCAGCAGCGGTGCCCGTCAGTGAAGGTTTGAGAAGGGGCCGGCAGACAGATGGGCTTGATATATTGTTCTAGGCTGCTGGGCCAGGCCTTCTTCAACTGCACGAGGGCAATGTCATAGTCAAAATTTCTTGCATTGTAGAATTCATGAACCACAATTCGACGGATCTCAGCCACGTGCTTGGCATTCCCCTGGTTTAGCATGCCCAGATGAGCCATCCACATACGTGGATCTGACAACCTGTAAAATCACACATGCTCAAACTGCATTAAGAAATATCATGGTTTACTTACCTGATAGTATAACTTTGATATTCAACAGTTTAGGTCTACCTGACGTTCCTCACCTCTCTTTGCTAAAACAGTGCGCTGCAGAAATGAGCCACTCATCAGTGAGGACCGATGCTCCGCAATACAGCTGACCGGAAAAATGCATGCTGACCTGCCACGGCCACTCTCCTTCCACCGCATTGATCCCACCTACAATGCGCTGTTGTGGGGAGGCGCTATCAAATATGCGCTTTAAAGGGGTGGGATTGCCACAGGCTACAAATCATATGGAAACAAATAAGACACAAGCAGATAAAAAAGTGTGTTAGTGTACAGCCATCAAAAATGACTACGTAAGGATGTATAAATGTGTACACTGATACAGGTGTGTACACTACCACTGGTCAAAAGAATTTTCAATGGAACAATAATTGAAAAATGAATTAGAATGATTGATGATCATGTGACACTGAAGACTGCTGAAAACTCAGCTTTGATTATTCCAAACATTGATAGTGCATAAACTGTTCAATCATGACAGGAGCATCTAATGAGCCAAATCCAATAAAACCAGAGAGCGTTTAGAAAGAGAATGAACCATGAACAAAGCTCAGCTTGTCTCCTGTAATCTCCCTCTGATTCAACTCCAACACACACCAATTACCAAACATAGTTTCAAGACAACCATTGTAAAAAGGTCAATAGATCATAATAACAGCAACAATATCATCATAGTATAAGGAGGATGTTTTAGGTTGAGTGGCTGGCAAGTCATAAAATGGTGGTCCTAAATTAACTTTTGGAGTCTCTTTGAAGGATGTGAAACTTAATTAATTTATAGCATCATTGTGAATCTTAAAGGCCACTAAAGTGCCTTGAAATGTGGAGTTTTATTCAATGTGTTGATGAAACAGGAACACAAGGCTGGACATATTGAACAGTTCCTCCTCTTTTTTTAAACAGCCAATAGCGTTTACGTTCACAGCTCGGCCAGAGTGGTTGAGCTCAGAAAAGCCGCTGTTTCTCTTAATCTCCTCTATATCGCTTTAAAATATAGCATTCTGTGCAGAATTCAAATGAATCCAATGCGTTTTCTGGAGAGCAAAGAAAATCGAAGCGTGAGCAGGAAGAAAGTAGGCTAAAAGTGCAAGCAAAAAATGCCAGCGAGAGCAAAAAACCTGATCATTTTATGTAAGATGTGTCTTTAATTCTTTGATTCGCGTATATTATTTTTAATTCTGTGACCGAAATACATTTGAAGTCAGATTGATTCCGTATTGATTCCTTGTGTGGATTTGAAGCTACCATATTGTTGATAGTTTGGCTCAAAGGAGATTTTATTAGTAATAGTTGAATTTAAGAATAAAAGATTACTAATAAACGAATAAGAAAAACTCAAACAGACATAAACTGTATTTCGAGTTGGACTAGTTTACAAACCAATCTAATGAGTAACATGATGCTTTTGGATGTTGCCACTGTAAAACTCACCACAGTCCTTCTCATCACTGCGGTCGAAGCAGTCGGGTAAGCCATCACATTTTGCATTTTTCTTAAGAATGCAGGCTCCATTGTCACATTGGTAACTGACTCCAGAACAGCTAGTCTCTGCATAACCAACACATTAATGACTGTACAAACAATTGAGACTTAAATTTGAATTTTTTTAAATACTTTTCACATCACCTTGAGTACAGTTGGTCTCATCTTTACCACTGGAACAGTCCATCTCTCCATTACAGATGTATAATGGGTGCAAAGGGGACGAACCCCCACAGATTTTAGGAGGTTTAGCTGTCAGATAGATATCACACACAATAAAATATTGAATGTTCACATGAATACTATTTTGGAATACAGAGATATTGTTGTAAACCAGTTCTCAACCTTTCTCTCTTGCATTTAAGACAACATTCAAAGATCCTCCTAATATCTAAGCTGATATGTACCTCTAATACTACAAATAAATTCAAAAATATGTCAGCATTTTAATTAAAATTGTCTTGATTTTGTTTTTGGGGACTACTAGACTAGGATATCATGTTTAAATGTTCATAAATCACATTATTTTCAAATATCTTATATTGTTGCAGCACCCATAGATGTATATATGCAGCACTCTATGAAGCCCAATAACTTCTGATTGGTCAGCAAGACCAGTGTGTTGTAATTGTTCAAGCGCCTTAAGTGCAAGTCTCAACATACTGCTAACACAACTAAACCTGGCCTCGCACCTTTTTGTGAATGCTTTGTGCGGGAATTATTTAAATTAGGAATATTGTGACATGTATATTCCCGGAAGAGAACTCAAGACTACAATCGAGGCATTTCAGGTTCATAACAGTGCTTATAGAGTATATTAGTTTGTTACATGTTTTACTATAGTAGAACTACTTGGATTACATGATTTTGTGGTTTACATACAACAAAAAATCTCATCGCTCTCATCCTGACAGTCATCCAATCCATCACAGCGCTTGGACTTTTCCACACACAGGCCTGTAGAGCACAAGAAGTGACTTTCTGGGCACGCTAGGAGAAACAAACAAGACCAGAATACACCCATTTGGTGCCATGAGTCATTTTACTGGCATACAATTATAAATATCATTAGTTTGCTCGTAAGTCAGATTGTACTACTTAAGAAAAAGGACTATTTGTTCTCCATGTCCTTTGTTTCAGCAGCATTGTTCTTACGCTGACTGATGTTGTAACTGCTGTAAGTGGCACTGAAGGGTTGGTCAGCACTTCGTGAACTGCAGCGGAAAACCACTTCAGGCTTTTGAGCGGGAACACGGAAGACAGTTGAGTGGTCAATGTAATTTCCACAATATCTGTAAATCAATCACAGTTATTTCTATACCAGTTAACAAACGTTGAATATCAGACGTGATAAATATCACATACTGTCAACACTGAAGGAATAGTTTATAGTAGTCATTATTTACTCACCATCATGTCTTTCTAAACCTGTTTGAACTTCTTATGTGTGACAAATTGTGTTTTATGGACCCTTTTTATGGCCCTTTTTTTGGTGTTTGGTCAGTGGGAACTATTGCTGAACAAAAAAGAGAATCCATCTTTATTTTTTTTAAATTCATGCGCTCTCATAACCTTTAATCAAAATAACTTCCCTCTCTTGAAGTGACATCTCTTCTCTGATGATGTGTTTACTGGCGCGAAGGCCGGGATAACCTGTCGCTCACATGACATCACAGCAATAGAGTGCCGAAGTGATGACGTTACTTTGTACGGCAACTCGGAAACTAGCGGCGCATGGGTTCCTTCGATCGAAAAGCTATGCATTTTCCCCATAGACTTTTGGAGAATCGCAAAAAAATAAGATCTGTGTTCAACAAAGAGTTGTGACCCTTACACGTTTTGTCTATCAAGATAATCTTTACAAGTTAATCCAAAATGTATACATTTTGAAGCCTATATAAAGTTTAAAAAACCACAAGCAGGTTATAACTGGTGTGTTTTATGTCATAGATCAAAACGTGAAAATATTTAGAGGCTTTGTTAACCGCAGACCTTATTTCAGGCGATTTAGTAAAAACCCATTCAAAAATCCAATAGACTTCAGAGCGAGGGAACCGGTAGTGCTAAAATGCTAACTCACTTCCGCGTTTTGGCCTACAGAGAGACGTCGTAACTTCGGCACTCTAGCAAACCACAATTATCCAACGATCCAATAATTTCCTGATGGACAAAATCAAGTCGCGCCTTAAATTTTTTCCTGTTCAAGAAGCCATTTAACTCGGCTATACGTCACAATAGGGAAGAAAAGACTATCGCAACTTCCGTTTCATAGCGATCGGTGAGTAAAAAAATGACTTAACTATTCCTATAAGAAATAAAAAGTAGAAAAAATAAAAGAAAAGAAAACCTAAAGATAACGGACACAGAAATGAGGTGAAATGTACCCTTGACAAAGCACTTACATAATCTCATTGACTTTCCACCAGCCGTGTTCACAGTTTTGCAAGTCTTTTAGTTTAAGCATGTAGTTCTGGAACCTGAGAGCTACACCCAGAGCACTGCTGGGCATCTGATACATCAACAGCCAACAAAAAACACTCTGTCACGCAAATACTGTGGATAATATCTCTACACATAATAAAATAAATAAAAACGCTTTCGATTGGGTGCAGTACCTGAAACATCCAGGAGCAGGAGCACTGACGGGGCAACAGATTGGGGTAGAATGGACTTGTTATCACTCCAGCATCACCTGGGCCAGCGGGTAACGCTATCATATTTATACACTCTGTATGGGAAAGACAAAAGAGGCTCAGCATCACCAGACACAAACATACAGATACTTTAGTCGAAGGACTCACGCTCCTCCATGAGAGCCTGGAAGAATCCTCGGAAGATCTTTCTGCCTTGTGTGAGTCTGAATGAGAGCAGCATGACATTGGAGGTGGAGACCAATGAGATTGGGGCTGACACTGATTCACAAAACCTTGAAGAGAATGCATGAGAATTACACTGATCATCTCAGATTATTTTGTCCTTCGTTTCCCCAACCCAATCAAGACTGACTTCAAGATTTTTCTGACAAACCTGTAGAGAATCATGCCTCTCATAGGGAGCAGAGCGTCATACACGGTGAGGGAATCATAGACACAGTCACTAGGGTCAATACTCAAGCTGTTCACAGTGAGTCGGACGACTGACCCTGGAACACTTGTCAGTTTGATGTAGCAGCTCAAGCTTCCCCATGAAGAGAACACGTTGAGGGGAACACTCACATCAGGAACACCTGCGTACAGCTTATCCACACACTGAGAGCCTACACACACAGAGAGATGATTACAGAACCCATCAAACATTTTACAGAAACAAGACTCTGTTAATAATAATAATTCACATTTAAAAGGTGTTTGTTGTAGGGTTGGGAAAAATCAGAATTTTATAGCTGTAAATTTGAATTGAATTTGCATACAGGATTTGAAATATATAAGTTAAATTGACTGAATTGCCATTCAAAGAAACTCAACACAGTTACTTCCAGTTTTCACAAATTACATTAATCAACTTGCTAAACATAAATACAATATTAATAAAACATTTCTTTCCAGAAAGGAAGATTTTTTCTCTACGTATATTTTGTCAACTATAAAATTCTGTCAAAACACTGAACACCACCATTAAAAGTTTTTAATTAAGATGTAATTGATAATTAAATCAATTAATTTGATAATTGCTTTTATAAAAACAAATATTGACATCCATTGCTTCATTTTAAAGACTAGAGTAAATTAGAGCATGTAGGAAATGCCCTTACACCATAGTCCACAAAACGACATATAATTAATGAAACAAAGAAATATGTGTGTGTATTGATCAAACGTGACAGTAAATTTACAAAAGATTCATAAATATTTTGTAGAAGTCATTTAAATACTGTTTTTTAATCTTTCTTTGTATAAAATAATCTTTCTATGTAGCACAACTTCAACATTATAATAAGAAATGTTTCTTGAGCAGAAAATCCTGGAATGATTTCTGAAGGATCACGTGACACTGAAGACTGGAGTAATGATGCTGAAATTTCAGGAATAAAATAAGTTTTAAAATATATGAAAATAGAAATTTTACAATTTAAAATAATCACAATATTTCTGTTTTTACTTTATTTTTGATCAAATAAATACAGTTTTGATGAGAATAAATTACTCTTTTTTCAAAAACGTTTTTTTTTTTTTTTCCCCAACCCCAGACTTTTGAATGGTAAATGTACGTTAAGGTTCAAATTTTCTATAATGTAAATTCAATTCAAGTCAAGTTCTAGAAATAAGCTGAAATTTAAAAGGCTTCTCAATTCAGTTCTAAATTGCACAAAACCCCGGTCATACTTAAATATCTGTCTGGTCTTGACTGACTCACCCACAGCTGTTGATGTGTAATCCGAGCGTAAAGCAACTGGGAAGACAATATACATAAATAAATTCATCATAATAATGCTTCTGAAGCTGAAATTCACAAAAAAAAAAAAAAAAAAAAAAAACAAGAAACATGCACACAACATTTAACATGGTGTAAAATGAGTTATTCATAAGAGTCTTGCTAAAAAAGGAGTAACAGTGGCTAAGATTACCATTGACAAGAATGGAGTCGATGTCCACAGGCAGGCCTTGCAAGAAGCCCACTGAAGACCTGTTCTTCAGACTCATAAGCACAGAGTCCCTGAGGATGGCACTCAAGCACTCCTCACACACTGCTGGAGTCTTCAGGTGCGGCACCACGAAGATCATCCAGAAATGCACCAGTACACCACCTTGATTATTATTACTGATGGGGTGAGAAGTAATTGTAACCATGTGACATGTAACCATCTCAATTGACCTAATGAAGTAAATCCATCTAGCAGAGTAGTACCTCAGATCAGAGATGACGGTTTGTTTGTAGAGTCTGGACACCGATGAAGTTCGGTATACGCTGGTTATCTTATTGGAAGATAAATATTAAAGTGATGTTGACAATGGCTTTTGAAGGCCTTTTATTCCAATGACATATTTTGCTGTGTCACTCACCACATGCTGTACGCGGTTAGCCATGGATACAAACTCACTCGAGTCAGCATGCCTGTACTCTGGTATAAACTCCACGTTGGCAACACGGAACATACCAGCAAAATAAACACCACTGTTGCTCTCTCGCCGGACTACAAAATACATAGTGTCCACTTCAGTTAAATGATGTAGCATGTGGACATAACTTTGTATACCCTTGTGAAAAAGCATACTTTTAAAAGAAGGAAATCATTTACTTTAAAATAAACTTTTAAGTACTACCTGAATGTAATGATTTAATTTGACATTATTATAAAGTGCACTTTTTAAAAGTGTTTAAGAAACAGTACTTTGACTTTGAGTACACTTAAGTGGTCGTTCATTTCATTAATATTATCTGCGCATATATTTTTTCTAAATATACACTTAGATTATTATACTTGGATTACTTGTAAGTACAAGTCTACACAATACAATAAAGTGCACTTCTTTTTCACAAGGGTATGTATATGAGTGTATTTGTTGAGCTTACATATAAAAACCCACAGAAGAGACCACATTATCACCACAATGACGAACACCACCACTGTAATGAGGATGGCCAGATTCTGTAGATCTAATATTGGGTTTTTCTTCTTTGGCTTTTTTGCTCTTCTTCTGCGTCTGTTGTATCTTCTGCATAGTTTATTAAGAGTTGCGTCCACCGTAGCCACTTCCACGGACACGTCAGCTACCTGAAACCACAGGTATGTATCACATTCTGACCTGATGCAATAAAGACACACTGGTGAAAAAAGCAAACACTGTTAGAGTCAAGTGTGATGACCTACCTGGATTATAGTAATTTGCATCATCATGAGTACCATCATAACTTTCATCAGTAACTTTCTGATAATTTTATTACACAATAGTCACAACAAGATTATATAAATGTTCTGCCACTAAAGTGCTGATGTCATTTCAGGACTCCAGATGTTTTACATTTCTTGAACAGAAAAGACGGCCTCACATTTTAATTGGCTCAAATGGAGAATGAGTGGGGAATCAGTGGCTTTGGATTTAAGGTGTGTGTTGTGTGGTCTTATCACAAACAGATATTATTGCATTGAGCGGTTTGAGTTACATGGTAAAGCCACTCAGTAATTCTGAGAGAGATCCAACTGGGTTACAAAATCCACCTAACTCTGAGTTCACAATGACTCATGGGCACTGCCTCAGTCATTTCTCCCATAATACATGATTACAACCAATTACCACAATCTCTATTGTCCATCAACTAGATGCATGCATTTAAGGGTTTTACAAAACGTATGAATATAGATTTTTTTTTTTTTTTGCAAGAAATTTACCAGACGAGGATAAATATTTCTGAAAGGTAAGTTAGAATCATTTGTTTCGGTACCATCACAAATGACTCTCGCGTTCATTGAGGTTGTTCAGTCATGCATTATTTACATGATGTCATCCCATCTCTTTCGCCTTATTTAATTTACAACGAGGTAACACGGTATTTCCGAGGAAAATAAAGCTAAAATATTATTCAAAAACAATCAAGCGTTAAAATTTAATTTAATTTCGAAATGTCTCAAAAATTATGTTGATGTACAAAAATAGCAGGTACAGTACCCTACATGGGGACTATCTACAAAATGTAAACGATAAGAAAAACGTACAATGGCCCTGTCACAAAGAAAGAAAAAGAGAGAGAGAGAGAGAGAGAGAGAGAGAGAGAGAGAGAGAGAGAGAGAGAGAGAGAGAGCAATGTTCTCAGATAGATTTTTTTTTCTTCAAATCTTGGAGCAAACTTAATTTTTTATATATATATTTTGCGTACACTTGACAGAGTCATTGGACGTTTTTAGTAGAACCTGCTTTGTAGACGGTCCCAATCTTTCGCCAAGTTAAGCATAGTAAGAACAGTTTGCAATCCATCGAGGCAGGTTACAACAAATAAATTGCGATCACTTATGTTCATTCTTATGATAGACTATTGAGATAAACCCACTTTCATGCAGTTATGTGCTTTATTCAAATCGTTAAGTTATTATTTTCGAGGCTTAGGCTAGAAATGTCAAACCAATAACTTCACAGCCGCCCCAAGAGGTCAAAATGGTTTTACTCACAGAAATCACCATACTGACAAAATACATACAAATACAAACAAAATACATACAAAATAACTTAGTTACTGAAATTACAACTACAATAAAATTATAGAACTTACCACATAAAAAAAACGTTCATTTAGTTTTGTATCAAAATAGGCTACTAAACTAAATAAACATTGTTTATTTATTTGAAAGATAGATTTTTCAGAAAATAACAATTACTCAAGAGGCTTTTACTAAGTGCCTATTGAATACTATAACAAAAATTGTTATTTTGGTTTATCTAGGTTTACCATGGTGATATTCAAAGTATTAATTACTCACACTTGTGGCGTCTTCCCGGGCCGCATCATCCTCGCTCCCCTTCCCACCTTCCTCTCGCGCAGTGTCCATGGCATACAGTCATTCATTTGGACCGGTAATCTCAAATGCTGGTAGGCCTACCCTGCATTGTTAAAACAGTTTTCCCTAAAATACCTGTCTGTAACCACGACGTGAATGTGAGCAGCGGAATAAAGGCAAACGACACGAGCAGCTTCGTTTCCACCTAACAGTGTGTAACTGTATCCTGGCAGGTGTGCAGACAGTGAGCCCTGTGTTCAGTTATCCTATAGATGCATTCAACCTCTTTGAATAAAGATAGAAAATGTTGAAACACATGCAACTTAGATTAACATTTTTTAACATTCAGGCACAGACTGTGTATATTTGGTTCAACTTTATTTACAGAACATATATCAGGTTAGTGTTTGATTTTTTACACCGTTCAAGGCTCCAGCCTCATGGATTGGAAAGCAATAATATTATTTAGTCATGTAGCTAAAAATCTGAATATAACTCATAAAATACATTGTGTAAGACGGCGAATGGGAGAAACCCAAAGGGAAGCAGCTTTTTTCACAAAAAGATAAACACTTCCCATACTAACACACTGACTTAGTTAAGGCTAAATAATGAGCCTTTATACTAAGGCACACGTCATTTACACATACCTGCTTATACGTATATAAGTATACATATTCGTGTGTATGCATTTCAGTTTGACATAAAACCAGAAAGTGTCTCTTTGTCATTTCCTGAAGAGGGCACTGCGTGCAAGTGAGTACAGCAGGTGAGAGGGTTTCTTCTTTGGCTCTGCTAAAGAGAAGACCTGCTGCTGGGGGATGCTGGTTGGCACAGTCACATGTCGCTGATGGAGAGGATGTAGGGGCTGATGGTGGGGAGGAACAGGATGACCAGAATAATTCGTTTCTGGAAGCAGACAGAAAATCGTTTCACTTGATAAGACCCTTATTCATCATCTGGAATCGTTTAAAGCCCTTTGAACAGTTTGCAGTTTGCACTGAAACTGTCTTTTGGACCTTGAACCGTTTGGTTACCAGTAAAGTGCATTATATGGAGAAAAATCCTGGAATGTTTTCGTCAAAAACCTTAATTTCTTTTCGACTGAAGAAAGAAAGACATGGATATCTTGGATGACATGGAGGTGAGTAAATTATCAGCAAAAGTTTTTTTTAAAAAGTGAACTACTCCTTTAAGATAAAAACTAAAACTAGAAAACAAATTATAACTAAAAAAAACAAAATTAAAAATGACAAATAAAATGAAAATATGATCGAAATAAATACTACATTTAAAACTCAAATCGAAAACTACCCACACAAAGATAGTTTGAAAGACTGGACGTACTTTTCATTTTGCCTTGTTTAGATTTCCTGGCGTTGTGAACTGCTTGCTTCCTCTGGGCCTCAGTGATCTCCATCCCTGAAAAGAGGCCAAAAAAAAAAGAAAGAAAAGAGAAAATGGCACACTTTAAATACACTGGTATATTCCTATCCTTACAGATGCCTTCAGCCGTGAGACTCACCCATCTCTTGGTCTTCCTGTACCCGTCTGCGCTCTTGAGCAAACGCTTGGAGCCATTTCTGCTTGTCCTGGCTCTTCTTGCAGCACAGCACACACAGCACGTTCAGGTTCTCCGCATGCCGTAGCAGAAACGCGTTCTTCAGCTGGCCCAGCTCAGCGTGCCGTCCATCAGGCAGGTCGATCGGCTCGAGTAGGTCTGTGTCCATACGGCCACGGTAGTGTAGCAGGTCTCTCCGCAGGACGTCTTTCTTACAGAACACCAGCTGGTGGTCAAACAGGAAGTAGCTGCGTTGCTGCGTCTTACCGGGTCGTACTAGCCGCGTGAGCTCGCCGGAGTGGATGAGCTCGGAGCTTCGCGTTAACACATCATCACCCTAAAGGAAGCGAAAGAAGGATTGCTTTGAACAGCTTGTTTGAAACTTGAAATTATTATTCTATAAATTGTACACAAAGCCACATTTAGCCCTGTGAATGACCCAGCGTATTGACTAATAAGTAATCTAATAAACAGATCAACGTGGTATCCAATTAACATCTTATTGCATTAGACACGCACACCACGTCTGCCAAATCAAATTTCTTTATACAAAAAGATCAGAGGATATGGCTGCTACCTTGAATAATTCAGAAATAAAGAGTAATGTTGACCACAGTGTAGATATGTGTTGTCACTGACCGCCCAGTGGAGGATGGCCACCTGCCAGTGAGCGATGGTGTCGATGCTCTCAAGTCTCCTTTTTCCCTCATTTATCAAACTTGCCACGTTCTTCATTGCTTTATGTGCGGCACACACCCCTTCGTGGTCACTGAGGAGAATTTTATTATTATTATTATCATTTTGATATAAAAACGTACAAATATACACAATAAATTTCGGGTCAGTAAGAATTAGTTTTTTTCCTAAAGAAATGTATACTTTTATTCAGCAAGGACGCATTAAGTTGATCAAAAGTGACAGTTATCAAATTAGTATTAAACGGCACAACTGTTCAACACTGATAATAAGAAATGTTTCTTGAGCAGCATATTAGAATGATTTCTGAAGGATCATGTGACACTGAAGACTGGAATAATGATGCTACAAATTTCAACTTTGACATCACAGTAATAAATTATTTAAAAAAATCTAAATAGAAAACAGTTATTTTAATTTGTAATATTATTTCAGGATATTGCTGAGAAAATAATACACTTTTTCAAAAATCATACCAACCCCCAACTTTTTGAACGGTAGTGTTTTTAAGACAATGAGCTACCTGTGGTCTTTGGGTGTGTATTTCAAAAGCTCTCCCAGCTGAAGAGGGTATTTACAAATCTTCTGTACAGGTGTGAGTAAGAAGCCAGAAATAGAGATGTCGATCATCTGCTGTAGGAGACGACAGGATTCAAAGAAGTGTTTATATCTCCCTTGTTTCATCAATCGCTGTAATTCGGCACACGCCACAGGATGCGTGTTACAGTACTCAGAGTATATGGAGAAACCTTCCTCCTGACAGAGAGAAAAAGAAATGTAAAGAAATGCGTGCAATTTGTGAGGAGAACGTTCTTGTGCGTGTAAAGGTACCTGTTGAAGGAAGCAGGAGCCAATCTCACTTAGATGAGGATTTTCACTGTTGTATTTCTTTTCTAGGTCCTTGAGAAACATTCTCTGGAACCTGTAGATGTCCTCGATGTTGCTGAAGATTGTCTTTAGCTGTGCTTCAGTAAACATGCCAGGGTGTTTCCTGCATTGACGGATATATCCCTAAAACAACAAAATGAACATACTCGTTTTAGAGATTTTTGCTTTGGAAAGTTTTCCTTCACTTCACAATTATTTTAAGCATTTTACCAGCAGAGGTCAGCAATGAGAAAGGTTCCATTTTCGGTTACTATTATGCAAATTTGAAGTTTGTACAGAACACCCAGAGGACATTTATTAATGTGAGCCATTTACTTCTGAGTTTACATGCAACTCAGTACAAACTCATTAATGAAAGTAAAAGAAACAAATAAAAAAAGCAATATGATGAAGTCACATGATCACACTTTATCATACTGCTGTGAAACTACCTTATATGCAATGGTGTAAAGGACTAAAAAAATACTCATCATCTTCATCATAAGTATTAAGTATTGAACAACTTAAGTATTGAAACCTCTCTTCAAAAGTTCGGGGTTGGTTTTTAAAAAAAAAATGTTTTTGAAAAAATAGTCTCTTATGCTCTCCATGGCAGTAAAAACAGTAATACAAATATTATTACATTTTAAAAATAACTAAAAATAAATAGATACATTTCTATTTTACTGTGTTTTTGGTGCCCAAGAAACATATCTATTGACAAATGTTGTGCTGGTTAATTTTTTTTGTGGAAACCATGAATTTCTTTTCTTTTCAAGAATCTCTGATGGAAAGAAAGTTTCTAAAGTATTTAAAAAAAATTGATTTGTAAATACATAATGTTTACTTTCACTTTTAATTAATTGAATGCATACTTGCTGAATAAAAGTATTAATTTCTTTCAAAAACAAAATATGAACGACCAAAAAAATGTCTAATAGTATTCCTGCTTTCCTCTAGGGTGGAGTTACTACTCCCAGAACTACACCTATACTCGGAGATAATTTTATCTTGAAAGAAGGCAAACATGTTTCAACCATAATCTCATATTTAAAATGATAAGCTGATTACCATTCAGGCTAAATTGACGAAGGGTTCCTTTATGATGCATGTACACAGACCAGTAAACAAACTACAGAAGGTGGTCAACGTGAAATGGCTTGGAAGGAGGCTCACCTCGCAGATATCTTTGAGATGTTTTATGTAAATGCGCTCTGTGTCCATGATCTCTTTGACCACATTAGCTCTCATCTGCTTCCTGTGCTCGGAGTTTTGTTTGTGTGCATCTGATGGGACCGACTCTTCCGCACCTGGAACGCTCTCCACACTGTCACTGCTCGAATCCCCCTGATTCACTCGAACCTTGATGACAACAAATCATTACAGTCAATTTCAGTGGATCAAACTGAGGGTAACCATGAGCAACACAATTTTAATACAACAATCAACTGTGATTGAGGCAACTGGTTAATCCACTTTTACAGGAAGTTTAGATCAAATCACCTACAGCCTCTTTGTGTCTGATTGACTCATCTCGTTGGATCTTGAAAGAGTCATCGATTTACAATGGAATGCATTAATCTAGAGCTGAAAAAATAAAACACCATTCTGTACACCCTCATTTCCTCCAAACCAGTCAATCAGCAGCACATGCATTCATAATGACACATCTATTTCATTTCGGGTCTCACCTGGAGCAACCGTGAAGGGCCATGATATAGTTCAAGCGAAAAAAAAAAAAAAATGAACTGTTCTAGTGTAATTTCAAACTAAATCAGGCCAAAACAAAAATTGTTCCAGGAGCTTAAAAAAGCTTTCCGAAGTAAACTTTCTTGAAAAGTAAACATCTTGAGCACAAAGATGAGCATATCCAATGTCCATCCAGAAAATCCTTTATATTTTTCTTCTTCTCAGTAACATTTAGATAGTTAAAATCGGACCAAACGGCAACATAAAAAGAACTAGCTAAGGTAGATGATTACCTTAAAAGCCTATATATATCGCCGTCAGTTTGTACCGCCGTTAACTTTCTCCGACAAGTGGATTCAATGAGACCTGTTTTCCTGTTTGTTCATGTGACGTTCGGCATAAAGCCCATTCTAACTGAAGGAAACACTGACACTCTCTTCTCATGTTTAATAGTGTAAAGCTGCTTGCTTTAAAGCAATTTCTTTTATAAACAGCTTTACAAATAAACGTGACGTGACTGGAAAAACTAATTGCAGAGCTCATGTAAACATATTCAGATTGCTATAATTAGATGCTTTCTTAACTACTGGTTTCTCATTGGTCATTTTTGTTGTGCGTTTATTTTGCGATTGAGAGGAAAGTCCACCACACACATTTACATATTCATCTAAATGCCGTTTCTAGCCGAGTGGATGGCATCGGGATGTTTCCTAACAGTATACCACTGCAAAGGCATTTCAAACTTTGAACAAAAAACAACTTTGCCATGAGTTTATTGGGACCTTTACTAGGTTCAAGTGTTTAATTATTAGATTTAAGATCTGTGTGTTTGAACTAGCTTTCGTTTCACGTTCATTACTCCAAGAGGCTCACAGTGCGACTCACCCGCACAAAACTGGAGGGAAACCAGGCCTCGCGGTCCCCCACCATCCCCCACCACCAGTCCTGCTCTCGAACATCCAGAACCCGGATCACCTCCCCGGCTTTGAAGGCCAGCTCCTGCTCTTCCATTGTGACATGATCCCACAGGGCCTCTGCATACACGGCATGGCCTGATTGTATGTACTGGAGAAGGAGAAAGATTAAAGTCAGGCTAAAATATTGAGGATAAAGGTCAGATAAAATTATATGATAAGAACTGTATAGGGTGACATCATGCACCATGTATCTTATCTGTTTATTCATGTGTTTGTATGCACAGTTGTTTAAGTGTATATACTATATAATTAAACAACTCTGCATACAAACACGTGAATTAACAGATAAGATACACAGAATATAAAATATGACCTGGACTGTATAACAGACTGTAAGTGAAAACAGCAATAAAATGATTTAAAAAATGATTTTCACAACCTGATTGAGAGTAAAAAGATCAACTTCTGGTTGGAGATATGGTGTTCCTTCAGTCAGTTCTTCAAAGCTGCCATCCTCCTCACTAACACTGTCATCGAGCATTGCATCAGAGCTGCCATCTATAATACAACCACACTGAATGAGCTTAGGAATTATGCACGAGAGACTCAATATTTCCTCTCCATCACACCACTGAGCCCTTTATATATACATGCATATAAACAAAAACACACTAACCACTGAGCAAGCGGCGCCCTTTGCGTCGTCCCATCCTATCCAGACCGATAGGTGTGCTTTGGGAGAAGACGCAGGGTCTCAGACGGGCAGACACCGCCCGGTATGGAGGCACTCTGTGAGAGGGCACTGGTGGACGAGAAACCGGCTGAAACAAAACATGACATTTTAGACTTTAATCAGCAGCCTTAAAAGGAGCCCACCATCCAGCAGGCCTTATGTTTAGAGTTCAGTGACTGAGCAGAGCAGGACAATGACCTGCGAGATAATAAACACTGAAACGCCTGCTTATCCCCTCGGCCAAGTGCGTAACATTACACGCTTTGAATGTTATGGTGAATCTCACAAAGAAATGTTTAAATTATATTTGCCAGAAATTAAAAAGAAGAAAATATTAATTTTGAATAAGGAAAATGAAGCCTATTTTAGTTTCATATGTTTTTTTTTTTTTTTTTGTTTATTGGTTGGAAATATGCTTAAATAAATGTCACAAACAATTATTACTATAATATAAAATAATAACTATTCTGATTACTTTAAAACAATAATAAAAATCCTGTCTGGACACATTTTATCTAGGCATTAGTAAAAACCTAAATACCACTTTAATATTAGGTATAAATACTTACAATTAAAACAACACACTGCTTTCTGTGCTACGCACACATCCAAAACGTTGTGTACACAGAAAGCCGCCTAGAGCTCGTTACTGTATGATGCCCGATACTAAACTGAGTTCTCTACCGTGTCTTTTTCCACTTAAACAGACTTAAAATATGTCAAAATATCCTTCACAGTCATAAATATCTGACAGCAGCTTAACATTCCTGCTTCCATCTCTATAATATTGTTAATCAAACAAAAAAAAACAATGCTGTTCTTGACTGAATAACTTTTGTAACTATATTTGTAATGTATATTTTATTTATAAAGTCCAGTGTTATTTTACATTATGATTACAGTTTCTGTCCCAGGATTCCTGAAAAACTTAAAACACTTTTTTTTTAAACCGTATCAATGTTCAGGCAAAAGTTCCTTGTGTTCTTCAGCCTGTTGATTTTTGTTCATGGTTTTCAGCTCCGATTAAATGTTTCGCAATAAGACTTAGATAAATGTGATTGATTTTTTGTGTTTTTGTTTTTTACCTTTTTGGAATCGATAAGCAGAATCGGAATCGTTAACATGACCCAACCCAAAGCAGCATATTGATAAATAACAAAATCAGTTGCAATCAGGGCCTGAACAGTTCTGTCAAATTACCTGAAGTATGACATTATAAACTCATAATGCTACACCCCAAGGGAGAGACCTAATGGGACCATATTAATGTTTAGATCACCAAACATGTTTATCTTATTAAAGATTGAGCCTATAAGATAGAGAACCTCTAAAATAGCCTTGTAAATTATTTTCACTAACTAAATTGTTAACTACTTAATTTATATAGTATATACTATACTATATAAATTAAATGTCACAATGAACAAAAAATAAGACTACTCACAAAATAAATGTCAATGTAAGCAGGTTTCAAACTCCACAAGGCCTATCAGAGCCATGGTATAGAAGGAAGTACACATGCTGGTAACACATAAATAGCAGTAGTACTCAAAGGCACATGGGTTTGAATCAGGCCTTTAGCATGTCTCAATGTAGCCCCTCTCTATTGTCAGGTCTCAAATGCTCTTCATTAAAAAGGCAAAATGGCCTTAAAGCTACTGTAATTTCCATCTCGACTCTTGTCTCTGTGACAGCCCTTTGCAGGCATAAATAGATAAAAAGACTGTTAGACAATAAGATTTTGTTTTCTTGACCTATGAGGCAAGACAATCGTTTGTCCAAATAATAAAAGATAGAGAGAAGTGTTTGGGAAATCTATTCTACTTCTGATTTTTTTTTTTTTTTTGTAAAAAATATATACATATATAGAAGAAAGAAAAAGTGCAATAGGCCTTACAGAAGGCAAACTTTCAGTGTCGTCCTTCTGCTCAGCAGTTGGGGATGAAAACAGATCCACTCCTCCAATAACTGAGATGGGACGTCTCTTTCTGCTCTCTGTCTGAGCGCACAAATGACCATTCTCAGGTCTGTTGCTCTCTATGTAGCTGCCATTGCTATTGTAGTCCTTTTGGGAAGTGTAGTCCATATTCTCTGACTCCCTGTCCTCCTCTGGGATGCAGTACTTTGTGCTGGCCAGATGGCCATAGTCAGACACTGGACGGGGTTTGGAGCGCCCTGCCCTTTTCCTAGGCACTATAGAAGTGGGAGAGTCACTGGAAAAGGCTGGAGAGTTTGGTGTTGTTGGAGTTGCCAATGGAGATTCTGAGGAACAGATGTTTGTGACAGATGAAGCAGCAGTGGCTGAGATCGCATCACTTTTGAGAAACGCGTTTCTGACTAGGTCATCTGATGAAGCCTAGAGGAGAAATCAAATGCCAGCGGTTAGTTTATTCTATTAACATGTCCGATGAATGATCACTAAAAATTACATTAAAGGGGTGGTTAACTTGGAAATGAAGCCCAATATCCAAAATTCTGAAGCACCCCTTTAATGTGTTCAAGACCCAGTGATAAATACAAATACTAAAACAAACATTAAAGAGATTTGAGTTTATTTAGGTCAGAGAGATGAATAATGATTACGGATTCATTAAATAAAATGATTAATTAAAATTAAATTATTAACATATAACAAATAAAGTCATAAAAAAGTGGTTTTAGAGGCTAATTGTCTACCCAGACAGCAACAGTTTCGCCCAGATCCAGCCCACATCTGATACGTGTGGAATTCACGTTTATCAGACGTGGGCCGGATTTGTGATTTGTTGTCTGGGTAACTAGTTACCCTGTTTATATCAGCCATTACTCAATATTAACGATGACTATATTAACTCTACTTTCTTAACCACTAAAACAGACCACTGATTTTATTTGTAGGCATATTTTCACAAAAACATGCAATGCACTACAGTATTTTTATTTACTACAAATATTTTTATACAGGAAATTAATGAATGTCACTCAGTGATAACTGAATTCATAGGCGCACTTATGTTGGAAAATGACTGAATACGATGAAACAATTACTGGTTTTTACTATTTTAATTTGACAAATTAGCCATGTGACAGTGACAAGATAGATTCAGAAATATGACTTGTAGAACAGTAATGTTGTTTGACAAAAGAAATAAGCACATTTTAGTTTTCTAGTTTGTGCTGATGTAATTTTTGCTATCAGCAATAGAAACAAAAACAGATCTTACCTCAAGATCATCAGTTTCTCTCTCTTCAGTCCATAAACACTGAAAAGGGACACAATAAATCAGCACCATTGTGAGGAAGACTCAAAGTATAAATGAAAACACATCAATGCACACAGAAACACAAATAGATAAGCAAAATAAAGTTTCGCTGAGCTTGGCTCGCTGTAGCTTGTCTACATCTTTCTATTAAATTTCCCTGACCTACTGGAGTCCATTTGTGCCTAAGCAAGCTTGGTTACTGGACTTCAGCCCTTGGGTGGTTCTTCTGGGGAGGAGACACTGTCCTTGTTAATACGTGTCCAGACACAGGTCCAAGAGCTGCATTTAAGCAATCCCGCTAATCATAAACATTGGTTAATCATTAACTCTACTTGCTGTGTGGCACACAGCTGAGCAGCCCATGTGACACTGTAGCAATGTACCACTTCAAAGGAAGTACTGCCAAATGAGATGTCAGTCATCCAATAACACTTTTTGGAAGGGGTGATCTAATCAAGCCAGAGCGATGAAATGCATGGATTTGTCCTGATCGATTACTAAAACTTATCAGAATGAGGCTGTGGTTGCATCATCAGATACAAGGGTCACCTGTGTGGACACATGACGCGAAGCACAAAAGTTAATGCTTCGACAAAAATCTGTCTACTGTAATAATTTATGACTTCCTGTGAAAAGGTCAAGGTCATCCAATGAACTGGTCTATTCCAGTTAAATGTTTAGAATAAGATTACCATGACCTCTTTGACTTTATAGGAATGGTTCATCTGACATCTACAATCTGACAGTCAGTAAGAAAAGTCATTGTCCGACCTTGCTCATCATCAGTCAGACTAATTCAAGCAACAACAAAAACATGTAATCAATATCGTCTCGAGGAGAGACAAAAAAAGTTACACATGAAAGCGCACAGCAAATCTTACCTTAAATCTTGTAGTTCAATTATAACTGTGAATATTCATGTACTGTCTGTACTTTTTTTATATTGAAAGCCACATTTTTCTGTGGTAATAATCAACATTACACCACGAATGTTGTCAGGAGATAAAGGCCAACATATTAAATGTAACAATATAGGGTCCTTACCTCCAAGTTAGCGTTAAGGCCATTGACTGTCTGCTTTTGACTTGGACTTGAACACTGCTTTGGCATTTGAGAGTAGTGGCCATTTCTTCCATTTTGATGGCACTCCATAGGTTCACAGTATTTTTCCAGTGGACAGACTGGGGCATCTGAACAAAGGCCTGTTGAGGACACAGCCACCTGGACAGACTCACTTACGAGGGCTGTTGTTTTGCTAGGAGGCTCCAAAGAGTCATCTAGGGTGGAGCTATAAACGGCGGGGCAGGAGGGAGTGGGGTGTAAAGTTGGGATGTGTTCATGAGCATTGGCCTGCTGGGCTTTGCTAGGAGTGGGTAAAGGCCTCCGTTGACGCCCACTCATGGATACGCAGGGAGTTCTGCGGGAGTAGTCATCATGTAGCCTACTGAAAGGTGACAGCGGTACTCTGGGAGTGGGGTCTGGTGTGTTTTTACGCTTGACAGTCAGGTCTGTTAAACTACCGACAAGCTTTTGCAAATGCCAGCGCGACCTCATGGGGCTTTGATTCCTAACTGTACCATGTTCCTGTAAGTCAACCGATGAGGAACTGGAGGTCCTTTGAAGAATTATAGAATGAGTGCATTCTGGGTTCTGTGGCTCAGTTGAGGTGACTTTGCGTCTAAAATGGCTCTTGAAGACATGTAGATTATCTGCACTTTTGCTTAGTCTTTTGAGAACATTTTCTTGAGTCTCAAGGTTCTTACAAGGTGCAGCAGATTCCACAGTGTTGCTAGGAGAAGGCTCACTGGTGGGTGGGCTGTCGGTCTTGACTACGTCAAGCAATGAGATCCGTCCTGCCGCATAAGCTTTGCGTATACTCTGAGAGAAGTGGGAATTCCTCTGAAACCCACCATTTTCCTCCTCACAATCATCCTCATCTGAAACCGAAGACATCTTCCCAGTTTGAGACGTCCCATTCGTCATGTTGTCATATTCCTGGGTTTGATTGGTCGCGCCCTCTCGTTTGGTTACTAAGAAACTAGCACCATCCTCAAGCATCAAGGACATGTTTCTCTCCTGACCGCCAGACATCGCATTGCTCCGGCTTTGGATTCCTTGGAGCACAGAAGTCCGCAGTTTTTTGAAAGAGCCCATGACGCGGAAACCAGCCAATCCAGACCAAGCCTGTGGCATGACAGGTGGACCTCTACTGTCCTCACATTTTGTCTGGGTGGAAAACAGACGCACAGTCCTGGAAGGGTACAGCTTGGCCTGGCCTTCGGCAACAGACTGGGCTTGACAATTCAGTCTGTTAAGATGGTTCTCCTCATAGAAAGCCTCGGATAGCAGCGGTTGCACCTGGACCCTACAATCTGACCTCAGATTTGGATTCATCAGCTGTTCCTTTGTGAAACAGTCACTCTGCGGGTCATTGTTGTGAGAGGATCCCTGCGGGTCCGACGAAGGTGCCTGCTGAACCAGATCAAAGAAAGTTATTTTTAATTTATTTATTTCAAGCAAATAGTGTAACAACAGCACAGTAATGATAATAACAATGTAATATAATGTATACACTTATGCTTGAAATGGAGTGGGGAGAAGTAAAACTCATTGAACCCAACCCCGATCTGTCAAAGAATTTATACAAACAACAACAAAATAATTATAACCGCTTCCTCCTTCAAAACAACAACAACAAAAAATCTCAAAGAGGATAATAACAAAACAGAAACAATAAATAAAATAAAAACCACACATACTGTACATGCCATACATAATCATAATATACAGATATTACCTCAGGTAACAATGATTATGAAATACCAACAATGGTAGACAGAATACCACAAGGATACTGACAGACAGCTACCAGTTATGGTAACAGGAATACCACAAGGGTACATAACAATGACAAACAGCTACCAACAATGATAGAAGGAATCCCACAAGGGTACATAACTGATCCAACAAACCACACCACATGAATACAATCAAACCTCATTGCCCCTGTAATGGGACCAGACCTTTTGTTTGTAAAGATGTTTGAAATTCTGAATGCCTTGACATTACTTTAATTCAAGCCCCAGATTATTCCACAACCTAACCCCACATAGAGACATATAAAGACCTTGTGGAACCCGCCATTGGTACCGCAAATGCTCTCAAATTATACGACTGCTCTTTATGAGAAAACATATTTTGAACCTTCACTGGTAATAAATAGTGATACGCTTTAAACATAAACTGTGCATTATATAATTTTACAAGATCCTGCATTTTTATTAACTTTTATTTAAGAAAGAGAGCATTTGTATGTTCAAAACATTATATATATTTCGTATAGCTCTTTTCTGTAACAAAAAAAGTCAAGCTGACTAACTCAAATCAAGTCTGGGAACAAAGAACAAAGAAAGCATGTGACGTGGAGTGAGACGATCAATTAGGCTACCCATTTTTTTGTCTGAGGAAGATCTTAACTTTTAACACACTTCAATGAAACAATACAACACCACTGTGATAACCATAACTTTGATAAGTCACATTTTTAACGTTAAACTATTTACTTATACTACCGGTCTGCTTACTTGACCTATGAAATATTAAAAACTCAGCAGAGGTGAAGTAATTCAAAGTGTACTTATCCACACACAGGTGTAAATTAAGCTTCAACATTCCTGCTATGGATGAATAATGCCTTTATCTGGCAAATTGGAGGGTGTCGGTACTAAGTAGCATGAGAGCTTTGCTCATGAGTAGGTTACAGAAGTACTGTAAGATTTCCTGTAAAAGATTTAGGCTGTGCTTTTTCAATTCCTGAGAAAGAGAGGCCCCTCTACCAGGGTGTGGAGGTTGTTGCCTGGTGTGATGTTCGCTATGATGAAAGGCATTTGCGAGCATGACTAGGCAATGAAAAACCCTAATCCATTGTGATTAATGTAATAAATTGCCCAGGATTTTCTAGCCATATTCTGAGTGAGGAGAGAGGGGTAGACCTTAGAAGGTTGAGCTGTTTTTTAACCCATTTGTTGCAGAGTAAGTATGAACAGAGATAGCACGATATGCTGATAAACTGATTAATCACAAATAAATCGCATCAATTTTAATATTATATTTTCTCAGACATGCTCACAAAACACAGATGAAAATAAATCATAGCACTTGCTGTGAAAAAAAAAATCTAATTAAAAACATAATATATTTTTTTGAGCTGATTCTCAAATCTCTGAAATCAAAGCTTTTGACATTATATATTTTATGAC
The DNA here is from genome assembly GCF_988280905.1 of Pimephales promelas. Classification (NCBI taxonomy): domain Eukaryota; kingdom Metazoa; phylum Chordata; class Actinopteri; order Cypriniformes; family Leuciscidae; genus Pimephales; species Pimephales promelas. The sequence goes on from NC_142790.1 coordinate 19,985,855, forward strand.
CATTTAATTGTTCAGGGTCAACCCACTGTGTACAAATTATAAACAATTTCTACATAAAATATCAAACCCTTCATCATAACTAACTTTCCATTTCTCATTTTTCAAACTAAAGGCAGGGCTTGTATTTTGGCGAGTTGAATTTTATAGATAATACAGTTTTCAATTGTAGTCTTTTAAAAAGGCATCTGAAAAAAAAAAACACTAAGTGCAATCAATGCAGTGTTGTCAAAAGTATAGATTTTTGATATTGAAATATCTGAAAACTCATTTTAAACAGAATAGATAGATGATAGCAGCTGTCTCCGACAGCAAGTTGACACAAAAACCCGGCTCCCCTCACTCGCTTGTTTCATTTGCTCTGGAATGGATGAATATTGTTGGTGTTACAGGGCTTGAATTTCTGCATGGGACTGCACATATTACGCATCATTTTACTAATTCCTGCAGTTTTGTGTTCTCACCCAAAGTGCGCGCACATATAGCTGCCTCTCAGTAATGAATGGAGCTCTTATTTGTTGCTTTTTGCACTTAAATTGACAAAATAAATACACATAAAATAATGTCCAAAAGCCAGACTTGGTGAATATGCACGTAAGCAGTCAGTTGTGTTTTAAGTATTTGTAAAGTTGAGAAATAAAATGCATGTCTAACAGTATAATGGGTCTGTGCATAAGATCTTAAAGTGACAGCAGCCTAATATACCCGCCGTCAAATTATGAGATAATATTAAAAATATATAAATGAGTTTTTCCCCATGGCATTGATGTCAAAATTGTGGCCAGAGGAAATGCTGAGTGGCTAGTAACTTTGGAAAACCACTAGCCACCGTGGCTGGTGAGCAAAAAAGTTATTGCCAAGCCCTGCCAAAAACTATTTTTAATCAGCTGGTGTCAAAACAAATTAAATACATGTCATGTACTTGTTTGCGACATGTATTACTTGAAACATGTTTTCTTTCAAATAAATATTTTGTTATATTCATTCATACATTAAATGTGGCTTGAGTGTTCAAATACTTCTTGGGACCACCGTTTATAGATTAACCACATGCACCTTTTGACTTTTTGTCTTGTTTGCTGTGTGAGTATAGGTTGATTCTAGCTCAATTTTCAACTCTGATCTCTATCACTTCAAGTCCTGCTACCCATTAGCACTCAGCTCCATCGAGGCATGAGGAAGAAGCTGCCATCTGACCTTTTTGTTTAACTAGAGCTTTGAAAGAAAGCAATTAATTCAACTTTCAAGTCACTCCTCAGTCTACTCACACGTCCAACGTATCCGAGTTTAAAGTTGAACTTCTCTCCTACTCTTCCTCCTCTGTATCATCACTGATGCGGAGTAAGAATTAATTAAGAGTTCAAACAATCTCTGTGCAGATACCAACTGTAATCAGGCTCAAACAAAACTCCCTAAACAAGGTCTCAGACAAACATAAACACAAGCATGCCTACAGAAGCCTCTATACACCCAAACACACCTACAACTAATATGCACTGATGCAAGTATACTAAACACTGACTCAACATTCTTAAAGCCACGCACGCTTTTATTTTATAAACAGTCCACAACTCATTTTCTCATTTTCCAACTCCAGAGGAGGATAGAAAATGTATACTTCCTTTTACCAGACATCAAACTACGTACATATATAAGAAGTTTAACACAAGGAGGGATATGTTCACATCGAACAAATTCATATGCACCTCGTAACAGTTAAGGGTTCCTGCGAGATCAGGTAAAAATCCCTTTTGTAATTTTAGTACTGTTTTTAATTGTATAATCTTACATGTATATTTTATTTAGTAGCAGTAATAATAACATGATACTTTTTTTAGTCATCATGACATCTAACCACAACATTTTGGGCCATTTGTTTGCAGCACTACAAACCAGCACAGCTTCAAAACAAAACCAAAAATTGCCTTTTAAATCACAATTTTTATTAGAGAAATCACAATAAGAAATTTACCCCAAATCGTGAAGGAAAAATGAAAAGAGTCATCATTTACTGATCCTCATGTTTGACCAAATCAGTATGACGTTTTTTTATTGTTTTGGAACCAAATGACTTTCATTGTATTAAACATTCATCACAAATATCTTCTGCTTTCCTCAAAACAAAACAAAAAGTCATATTGGTTTACAACAACATGATGGTGAGTAAAAGATGACCGGATATTTATTTTTAATTTTATAACTATCCCTTTCAAAATGAAGGTGTCAACAGTTAAGGATGACTTAGTACAGCACAAATAAAAAGCACATAAGCCCAAAATGATGCTTCCTGACTAAGGAAATTCCTAAGAATAACCAACCACACAAGTTCTAATGATCTGCCCATCAAGATGAGCAAGTCTTGCCATGCTGTCACCTCACTATGGAATGCCAATGCTTTCTTTATTTACTCTTTCATTTTGGATACAGTACACGGCCACGCCCTTTAGTCATTGATAATTTCAGATTTAGTTGTATCCCTTATTGATTATCTTGTGTTTTAGGGTTTAAAGTGAGAGTAAAATCTCATTTGACTCACCCGTTGATGATCCTTTCACTGGATGAATGAGTTTCACAATGAAATGCTAAAGGACTCTAGCTTTCCTCATCCCTTCCGACAAGACTATACTCGCTCAAACCCACATGATAACATGTGCAGCACCCCTCTCCCTGTCCTAATCTGATTATAAGGCTTTATCAGTCTGGACTAGCATCAATATATCTGCATACTGTCCAACAACACACTCACACACACACATAGACACATATGCAGAGCGTGCTTGAATGTTCATTGAAGCAATAACCTTCAATCAGTCTGATAGGTTTGGCGTATGACAGAAAGACCACGAAAGCAAAGATTTATTATTTTTTGTTTGGTTACTGATACTACCTACCACATTACGACCCAGTTCTCCTTTTTATCAGGGAGAACAAGAATAGTTAGGAGGCAGACACACCCTGCCTGCTTCAGGCATGGGAAGCGTCAAGTAATGCTACATTTGACACCACATTCATCTCACCTGTTTCATGACCTGCATTTGTCTACTCCATGTCCACTGGTGGAAAACATGTCAATGGCATGTCTATGCATTTGAGAAAAACAAGGCTAAGCTATATGGAAAGGTCAGAACTTTCTCTATACTCCCATGTCATTCCAAATCTAAAGGACTGGATCTGAATTATAAATGTGTTACACTTTCTGTGCAATTACAATGAATGGGGACTGAAAAAAGGAAGCAATACTATATTATAAGTCTTCTGAGGATAGCTTTTGGGTGAGAAACAGACTTAAATAAGTTAAACTGATAGTCTAAGAATAACGAGAAGAATACAATAAGTTTGTGAATTGCATCAATGGTGACTCAATAAGGTCAGACTCAAAAAAAAAAAAATATATATATATAGCGCAAAAGTCATATGAAACAATTTTATGGTATGTTTAAGGCGCGTTTACACCAAGATAACTGCAAAGATAACTATACCGATAATATTAGCGCCCACACGCTAATAGTGCATGCTGAGTCATCTGCCGCTTTAAATGCTCGAGTTCTTTAGAGTAGGATGGATTCTGATTGGCTGTTGTTGTTGTTATCGTTCATCAGCTGGAAAAAAATCGTTCTGAAAGTGATTCCAAAGATATCGTTCCACTGTGGCCTTATTATCGTTATAGTTGTAGTCTGGACTCTGCTGATCTTTTACATTTAGAGTGATTTTTAGAACTATATCTTTAGCGTTATAGTTATTACTCTGGGTGTGAACATGCATTTATGGTGTTTTATTAGTCATTTTGGAGCAGCCAGTATATTTCCCAAAAAATGACTATTTTCCACAGAATATGGGATTAATAATTACAGATCTTTACTTTTTGTTGGTAATTTTTCATAGAATTCAGGGAATTATGACTTATGACTTTAATACAAAAGCACATTCAAGCAAAGGCAAAACACCATTAAACACTTAGTACATGAATGCATTTGTGTGGTATGAGAGTGAGATCATTGAGAAGAGGGGTGGGAAGTGAGATTTAGTCTTAATTTACGGCAGTCATGGCTTAGGAGGCACCCAGTGAGGCATTAAAGTTCCTTGTGCGTGTCTTGTGATAAGGAAAACTCTCATTATGTGTGGAGGAGTGCATTCCAGCACAGACGTGTTGACGTCTTAAAGCAAAGCAATTGTTTAGAGAAGCGAAAGTGCGGGGCATAGAACTTCTAACAAACTTTACAAATTCAGTGACGTTCTTTTTCTGGCAAGCTTCTTTTATCTGTTATAAATTATGATGCCAACTGCAGCACACTGCAAACGTGTGGTGGACTTTAGACATTATATTACAGTATGAGAAACGAGTCCCTTACAGACCTAAAGGTAATCAATTTTACAGGGCATTAATGTGCTTCTGTACTCCGAGGACCCCTGCTGTCAAAGACAGTGTTTCGAAGGCCCCCCATGTAGGCTAAAATACTTTAATTCTGGTGCTTTGGCTTTAATAATGACAAAGCTGCTTGTTTTCAAACGTTATGCAGATTAACGTAATTAACCTTGATTATATTCGTCGTTTTAGAAGCGTCAAGAAGTGTATGTTCACAGACTTTTTGATCAATGAATTTCCATGACTCCAGTTGTTAGTGATTATAGGATAAGGATTTTAATCATTTAAACCTTATAATGAATTATAATATCAAAGAATATCATTTTACAGACATTGTATTTATCTCAGAAGATATTTTAGAGCTCAGTATAACTAAATATATATATATATATATTGTAGAATATTTCATGACATTTTAATATTTTCCAGGCCTTCAGATCACATTTTTAAAATTCTCTAATATTTCCTGAGAAAAAAAACTGGGGTAGTTTTAACTAGGGTAGTGTAACAAATAAATATATTCACTTTAGATAAATAAAGTTTACTGGTCTCCCACAGTGTGGTCAAGCTGGTTTTAAAAGAGCTGACCAACTAGCTAAACATCAGCTTGGCCAGACTGTGAGACCAGCTAAACCAGTTAATAACAGCAGACCTTTGTAACCTGGTTTAAGTCATTTGTCCCACTATTTGCACCAGTGTTGCTGATGACCCATAGTGTGCCCTGGGTCCCTGGCTGAGAAACAGATTTATAAAACACTGAGTGAAATATTTGTTTCTTTCCATACCGGCGTTAGCAGAAAAAAATATCCCTTTTGGTTCCACCACAAAGAAAACCTTTCAAGCAATACAGATCAAAACAAATATTTCAGGTTTAAGAGCGGGCTGCTGGAATGAATGAAGGCGATTACAGAGTTCTTTTTTTTTTCCACAGAAGAAAAAAGCTCTCGTTTATTTGTGAGTTTAATTAACTCAGTCTCTCTATAAAGCTCTTTAAGAAGCACCTCGCCACCCCAACCAACCCCCTCCTCGTCTTCTCCGATCTCCCTACAAGCTTTGCGCGCTCGAACACCCCCCACATCACTATGGCAACAAGTGGGATAGTAACGCATACACAATACCCCCCTCCTCCCTTCATCTTCCTTTTTGAACCCAACGGCACTGGCAACATGATAAAGTGCTGCCAAACTCATGAACGCACATTTTAAATTCACGTGACATACATATAGAGTAATTTTAACAATAATAAAAAGAACATAAATATCTCCCTTCTTAATAAACCCCAAAATTATGTGTTATTTAGACGCGGAATCTTACCTTTATCATACTTCTTGAGTGGTGTCTTGGCCGGGTGTCACAACAGTTGAGCGGCTTCGATCGAATCGTCAGCCGCTGCTAACTCCTCCGACAGTCCAATGTCCGACGAATTACGCATATTAACTTAGCGGAAATCGTTAAACAGACCAGTGATAAATGCGAAAGTACAAAGTGAACAAAAACCAGCCAATATTTCGTCTGGTGCGTGATTCACACGAACAAACACCCCGTAGTCACAGATCTACCGGGACGGAAAACTTTCCATTAAGTGTGTGGCTCGAGCACTCCTTCGGGCAATTTAACAACACATGACCGAAACCAAACGGACACGAAGCAGATTTGCGGGTCCAAACAGCCTCCGTTGAAATTTTAAAGCTGGTTCGCTGCGGTGGAAAAGCTCAGCCAGAGAGCCATGACTCCAGGCAGCGTCGCGACAGGACAGCATCAGTGCACTTGTTGCGCTGATTGCTTTTGCTTCGGGGCGGAGAAACAGGGCGGTTTGTATAGTTGCCCACGGGACGCTAGCCAAAATCACCAGAGCGATATCAATATGCTTGATATCACAGTGTCCTGTAATTATTTTTTGTTTTAACATTTAGAAAATCTAGAAATCTCTTCTGACTATCACGACCGCAGACTTGTTTCAGACATTAAATCAAATAAATCATGCGTATGTTCTGTCCTGCCTGCCTTGTAAACATTAAGTAAAAAGGGTTTTTAGATTTTCGTTAGAAACATCTTACTGCTGCTTGTCATCGCAAAATCGCCAGATTGGATGCCATGATGTGTGTTATGGATGTTAAATAGTGTTGAGTGGTTTTAGCTCATAGCTCAGTGCTAAGTGTTTGCTAGTTAGTTAACGTTAATTAACTGGCCATTCCTATCGCCTCCTACCTCATTGTACGGCTAAAATGATTGTAACAGAGTGGGATATGCACAAATGTTAGCAAAAGGGTAACATTCAAATTCTCCAATGAGCCTGCATATTATTTACACATTTGGCAGATGTGTATCCAAATTTATCCCACAAGCAGTCAACCCCATGCATGACCTTGAAAGCCTCAAAATGAACAATTCCTGTTTTTTTTGTATGGAATATATTGCAGTGTTTAATAAGAACAAACATTGACATTGACACAGGTTTTGAACTTTATTGAAACAACAATGTTCTGAATTAAGCTAAATAATACACTATTATCTGCTGTAGGGCTGCTTATTGGAATTGAACTCATGTCACAATTTACATTTAGCCTACAGTACATTTATACAGTAGGCCTACATTTATAATTTATGACCGGTGCAACACTGACATTTATTCAACCAAATTGAAACAATTAAATTGAGCTGAATAATGACAATGCTTTACAGCTGAAATTGAATTAATTTCATAACAGATTAATTTTACAGCACTAATTATCCTGCTAGTTAATGTCAAGCTGCTTTGAAAAAATCTGTATTGTGTAAAGCGCTATACATAAATGTGATTTGACTTGAATGTGACTTATTATAAAATATCCATAATCATTTTTTTAGATTCTAAATAATTCATCCTAAATATTAAGTTCACTCCCCCATCTCTTCTCTGATGGTGTCAGCGTGAGGGTGGGACAAAAATCTCTCTTCTCCAGCAACCTTCCACTCACATGAGAGCTAACAACCCAATCAGTTCCCAATTGAGAAAATCAAGTCCTGTCTTTCACTGTTTTTCTTGTCAGAGAAGACGTTTAAATCAAATAAACGTCACAATAGAGAAAAATGGCAATCACAAATTCCATTTCATGCCGATTTTAAGCTTTTGTTCATCTCGGATCTAAGAAGCACAGAGGATGATTTACAATTATATTGAAAATTATAACACCATTTAGTGGATTTTAAATATTTTCTTTTAAAGCATGCTTTTGCACCACTGTATTCCTCTTCGGGGCAGCATCTTTAGGTTGCAAAAAGAAGAAATCCAGAAAAAACAGTGTCGTCGTCTTCATCTGCATATAACCCGTTAAATAGCTGTTTATCAGCCACTTGCAACCACACTTTATCTCCGACCTCCAGTTCTAGGACTGCCCCTCCAGAAGCCTGGTCTTCACCTGTTTGGTAGCTGTCCATAGTGTAGATCACTTTCTGACCATTCTTCACCAGGGCCACTTTGACATTGCGAGAGAAGACAGTGATATGGTAGGAGAAAAAATACGCTCCGCTGATGGCACAAGTAAAGCGGCCGGTCTCAGGGTTGTAGTGACCCTGACGGTTATAGAGGATTTTATCAAAGCGAATTGGAGCATTAATAGGAGGTAACTTGTTGCTTTCGCTCAGTCTAGCTGAGAAAGCACTTTTTGGTATCTCAGGCATGTCCCCCTTTGGACCTTGCTCCCCGATATCCCCTTTTGACCCTTTCTCACCACGAACACCAATGCTGCCTTTGATACCTGGTTGGCCGATCTCACCTTTTGGTCCTGGTCGCCCTGGGGGCCCCAAAGGACCCTGTATGCCCTTGTCTCCCCTAGAGCCAATGTCTCCTTGTGGTCCTTCAGGGCCTATAGGACCCACGTCCCCTTTGATGCCCTGTGGTCCTGTTAAACCAAGTTCTCCCTTCTGGCCTTTCAAGCCCAGTGGCCCTGAGAAGCCTTGAGGCCCCATTTTGCCAGGTGGGCCCCTTTCTCCATTGTCTCCTCGCTTCCCCTTCACTCCAGCTATGCCAGGAACACCTGAAAAAGCACCAATCTCATGAGAAGTAGTCATATGAAATTAATATTGACTCTATTCTATTCAACTGAATTGTATCCATACATGTTTAATTATATGCATACAGTTAAACCTTATAAAATGTACTTTAAGGGGCAGGCAAGAAAATATATTTGCAATCTTATATCTTAATTTGCAATTTTGGAAAAAAAAAATATATATATATATATATATATATATTTTGGACAATACAAATAAATGTATAATAAATGACCAATAAATATATGAGGAAATATAACTACCTGGAACTTATCAAAATATATTTATGTAAATATATTTTAGATTTTAATAATAGAAATATGCATTTTGTGTATGCATATTATGTATTTATGTTTTTTTTTTTTTTTTGCCATATGGGAGGACTTAGAAAAGGACCACACAATATTTACCATGTTCTCCTTTATCTCCTTTTGGTCCGACTTTTCCAGCTTCTCCACATGTTCCTATATCACCTTTAGAAAATATAAACAGTTGTATTTTGTGTATGTATTGCGTGAAACACATTACATGTAAGGAAGTCAAAATTATATCAATCTGATATAACAACGCTAGTGTCTCAGACTTTAACATTTTAATGTCAAACAGTATGGCAAACATCTTTCCAAAGAATTTTTTTTACAATGTATAATTTGTGTACCTATCTGACATCATACCTTAGCTTAAAGGTGACTGATTAACTGGAGTCAAGACATTTTTGCTTTCATTCTTACCTCTATCTCCTTTATCACCTTTGGCCCCATCTCTGCCATCCCGACCCGGCATTCCATTGTGTCCTGGATCTCCAGGGATCCCAGGGTGACCGTTCACACAGCCAGAATTTTTGTCAGGAACATTCTGCTCTGCAGAATTGAACAATACAACTAGAAAAAGCATAAAAATCTGTCTGGGAAAGAGCATGTTCCTCTCAAGCACATGCGCAGCAAGAGTCCAAGAACACTCGCTGTGTTTGAGGAGGCACAAAACATAGAATGTGCACAAAGATCTGAAGATTTTTCAGACTTGACTTTGCAAACCTGCCATTTCATTGGTCAGAATGTCGTTGTTTAGATTACTTATTTTACCCAAATATGTTACACATCACCTGTGTCCTCAATTGTAATTCATTTTTATATTTTAGTTTAGATAATGATCAACCTGAAACATGCTATTGCACAATCCATATTAGCATAGAGTTTTGCCAAAAGCTATTTATATTCATTATATTGTGGAGTAAAGCTAATATTAAACTAAGCCATCATGAAAGTCAGTCTGTCAATTCCCTGAGAGCTTGGGATGTTATGTGACCCAAGTATCTTGTGCTTTAATTTACCATGATTGATTTAGTTGCTTTATAAATGTTACTGAACAGTCATAAAGTTAGTCTAAAGAGCATCATGCAATTCATTGCTTAATGAACATGCCCCCATTCAGCTCCACATGGGTGTTACTCTATCTTGATTACATTTCCAGTTCAGTGACACTGCAAATGCAACCCAACGCTTGACCTTATGGATAATGCTTTTCCATTTGGCTTTAAGCTTTATAAATATGTCTCTCTTCCTCCCACTCTTAAACATAAAGGTTTCAATTAGAGCTAAAAGGTTTCTACAGCCATATAAGAAAACTTATAACAGAGCCACAACAAGCAGAAATATAAACAGGCTAGGTATTAAATTGTGAAGGCGAAATCCAACTGAACCTTTTTTTTAAATTTTATTTTAAAAACGTTTCAGTCTTAAGGTGCTGTCACATTTACTGTCGCTCAGTGAAAGTTTGTGGGCAAAATTTTCAATAGGAAGCTTGAACTTTTATCCCACAAATAATTTTTTTCCCCTCAGATTTTTTTCCACCCACAATTGTACGCTATAAAGTCCGAAATGCGAGTTATAAACTCACAATTAAAATAATTTCGCAATTGCGCGAAGAAAATTCTGAATTGTGGGAAACTTATAAGGTAGTCGCAAATGCGATAAAAAATGTATAACTCGCAATTCTGACTTTATAACTCGCAATTGCGTGTTTATATCTCGCAATTCTGAAAAAACTTTTTGCAATTTTTAATTTGGTGGCGGAAACAAGCTTCCATTAGATTGTGTTTCGCATGTTGGGCAAAAAAAGTTTCCCAAACAGATTTCGCTCTTGTTCAAGTTGGTCACACAAACTCGCCACATTTATGAACAGAAATTTGCTTGATTTGAAAGTGACGTTATGCCCGCGAAATTGACCACACCTTAATTCTTTATAAAACCACATTTTATTGATTTTAATAAACTAGAAACCAATCTCCTGATCATAAAAAATGATAATGTAACATCAAGAACATTTTAGATCTGTATAGACAGCCTATAATCAAACTAAATAACCATCGTAAAAACTATAGATATATTTAACATTTTTTACAAAATTCATTAGTTTTAAAACTTATGCAACCTGAAATATTATTTTAATGAAGACAAGAACGCATTTACCAATCATGTTAAGGTACCAATTTATTAAACATTTTGATCAAACATGGTCACAAAAACCAAACTTATGAAACTGACATGGAATGTTCACATACAACAATGGACGACACAAACAAATATTTATACATTTATCGACTATTATTAATCTGCATACAGTACTGGTTAGTATGTGAATTGACATTCTTAATTGTTCTCGTTTTTTTCCATTTTTCCAACAGCAAAAGGGCAGATCACAATATCAACAGGTGCAATACAGTATCTGCAAGGGCAAACATTTGTCCTTTTACTTTTCATTCGAACACTATGTAAACTGTTACAGTTGCTGTCTGTTATTTGGTATATCAACACACTGTTTGCTCATACAGAATAAGGCAGTTGTTTTGACTTGCTTAGATAAAACTTTAAGAATCACTATCACTATTTGCATACATTAAATAAATACATCTTATCACAGGCTGAGCAAACCAAAAATAAAATAAATATATCTAGCATGCTCTAATGTCTTAAAACCCCTTCTCATCTTCATCTGCCACCATCAAAGAACACTGCTTGGTAAGGGCTGAGGTGAGGGGGGAGGGGGGTGTTAAGGTTTTTTGGGTGTTTATGCAGGTTGCTTGGCACTCGTATACCTTCACATAATCTGCCGATGCATGCCATAACCAGTCATGCCAGCCTGAGATGCCCCACGGTTACTGCCCATCTGTAAGCCAATCAGATTCTGACCCTGCCGCATCTGCTCCTCAGAAAACTCTCGACGGTTGCCTTGAGATTTCCTGTCAGACGAGATCAAAAAGAGTTCACATGACACTGAGACACAACAAAGTCCATTTACAAGCCCAACCAGACAGGACTTAACACACCATTATGAATTAGTCTGGCAGAAATCTTCCTCACCTGTGAAACCAGTCCCGGTTACCTCGGTAATGTCCATCGTCTTTTGTGACAGCCACGCTACCCAGCGACATTAGAGTTCTCTGGACGGCTGCCATGTCTTTTCCTTTAACCAAGGGAACCAACAAGCACTGAAGTTTGGCTACACACCAAGAACGCAACTTGCATACTACAGTACATCACCCCAGAAAGCATTCAAAGGCCTGGTTGGTTAAAAGCAATCCCTTCGAAACAATTTAAAACTCCTATATTAATTTGCTACAGCCGCATGCTTTTACAAGCTAATTCCGAAGATCAAGACGTGCTGCTCCAGAACTTATAAAAACAAATTTCACTGTACCTTCCCACAAGTCTACTGTCTGAAAAATGTCTGTGGTGATTACTCCATAGGCTTCAGCTGCCTGAAGGAACTGGGAGATCTTTTCCATCTGCTTAAAGGCCATCTGTGTCTCTGGGATCTTCGTAATAGGCTCCTTACCACGCGGATACAAACTGTTAATGAGTCTACAGAGGATCTGCAGACATAAATAAAGGGAAAATTCAGGTAAATACAAGAACAGAATCATGTTGGTGTGATATTGTCAAAGTGAAGTTTACTTACAGTGCCATCCATTAGCCAGTTCTGAAAGTTTTGTCTCCCTGGCTGTGGTTTTTCAACATTTCCTCCGCACTGAGCAACAATCCAGTCCACCAGTCGAGATTCCAGCTCTGTGTCATATTTCTGCTCGATCTTCTCCTGCACCTCACGGCTCAGTCCATAACTGGGTCCTCGGTTCGCCATTGGTCACTTAAGTTTAATAATTCAAGCTATTTCCCCAGAAGCCTATATATATAAAGACACTAGCTGAACCTGTGCTACAAAGAGAGAGAGAGATTTCTGTATAGGCTACTTGTTGGGTACTTAAAGTGCCTGCAAGTCTTTGCAAATCTTAATTGTCAGAATCAGTCTTTAAGATCTGCAGAATATGAATTGTCCTGTATTGTGTTTATATTTTATTGTATATTAAGATCACGAACTGACAAGGGGTAATATTGACCGGGGTGTGGTCCATGCTTGTTTCCATGTGACTTCAAGAAAATGAAAATCTATAGGATATGTTTCAATCTAAACCTATCTCGAACTTTATAAAAGATGATGAATGCAATCATCCTATTATTTATTAGAATTAGATAGAGCGTGCAGATGCAAAAAGAAACTGCCTGCGCAGGTTTAGCCCAAATTAGTTTTAAACTATTACATTAATCCTACCGATAATTCTGGCTGCGATGTCCACAAACAAATTATTTTGTCAAGGATAACGTATTACTTACTGAAGGGAGATGTGCGTGTCGTCCTCTGTCGCAGCGAGGTCAAATCCTTCCTGTGGTCACTGCTGGAGATGCTGGACTGAAACATCCATGTAGCGGGGACGGGGCGTGGCTACGAGCGCACTGGCCGGAGTGCGGAACCCTACTACGGTGGAGGCTTGGCCTTGGCTTATTGTGAATATTAATTAGCTTGTAGCTTATGTTGATGGAAACGCTGATGGAAAGTTACCAAGTAGCGGCGGCCTGACTCAATTGACATTCATGAGCTTGTCTGGAATAGCAAGACTGTTCAAACAAATGCATGGAACAAAATCGCCCTACATAAGCAATGGTGAATTCACTTATTTTAAAAACAAGATTTTATATTTAGCTACCTCTTTACAACGTTATGCATTTTCATAAGGCGAGAATTAAAAGTTCAACCAAAAGTAAAAATTCTGTCATTAATTACTCACCCCCTCCCCTCATCTCGTACCAACCCCATCTTCGGAACACAAGCGAAGATCTTTTTGAGGAAATCTGAGAGCTTTCTTTACCTCCATGACATCTACACAATTAAAGTTCACTTTAAAAAAAACAAAAAAACTTTTGCTGATAATTTACTCACCCCCATGTCATCCAAGATGTCCATGTCTTTCTTTTTTCAGTCGAAAGGTTTTTGATGAAAACATTCCAGGATTTTCTCCATATAATGGAATTCAATGGGAACCAAACGGTTCAAGGTCCAAATGAGAGTTTCAGTGCAGCTTCAAAGGGCTTTAAACGACACCAGACGATGAATAAGGGTCTTATCTAGCGAAACGATCAGTCATTTAAAAAATAAATAAAAAAGCTTAAGTTTTATAACCACAAATGCTCACCTTGCTCTGTTCTGTGATGAGCGTTTGTGACTCTCCTGTTCAAACTCGTTCATCAAAATGAACAAACCTTTTTTTGAGTCATGACTCGAAGGGTCCTAGATAAGACCCTCGTCTGGTGTCGTTTGAAGCTGCACTGAAACTCATTTTATTTGGACCTTGAACTGTTTGGTTCCCATTGAAGTGTATTATATGGAGAAAATCCTGGATTGTTTTCATCAAAACCTTAATTTCTTTTCAACTGAAGAAAGAAAGAAGTGGACATCGGAAGACATGGGGGTGAGTAAATTATCAGCAAAAGTTTTTTTTAAAAGTGAACTACTCCTTTAAGCTTCAAAAAGAGAATCGTAAAACTAATCCACATAAATTGAGCGGTTTAGTCAAAAAAAAAGTTCAAACATGTTCGCTTGACGTGTGAGAACCAATGATGTTCATTCTCGTTTGAGCTTCTACACGAACCAATGAGGTTTATTCTCACGTATCAAGCGTTCAGTTGAGGTTCGAGCTTCAGTTTATTTTTGCAGATCAATGTTTATACCAATAAAACTAAAGCCTAAATTAAATTTGTTCATCCTATAAAGCGATTGAGTCGAGGGGATAAAAAAAAGAAGAAAAAGCCCCCGGACCATTAAACACAGCAACACTAATCCTGGATGTTAATAAACAACCAAGCAGTTCATAGAGCAGTGGCCCAATATGTCCTCCAAACAAACAAGGAGTGCAGGGGTGAGGAAGAACTGAAAGGTCAGATTGATATAATGTGCTCAGTATACTGTGCCTGATGGGATGTTCAGGTGGGCTAATGTAATAAAACACACACCATTTAACTCCTTACATTTAGGCTTCAGCACAAGCTCTATCCAGTGTTTGTGGCATAATGTTGATTACAACAAAAGTGAATTTCCAAAAAACAATCTGGGTTACGGTGACGTATAATAGAAATTAATGGGGCCAATTCATAAACTTTAAAATACTCACCTTTTCAATATTATAGTCACAAGATGCAAACAATGATTTAAGCGTGGGAGAGAGAGAGAAAATGATCACTTAAAGTTGTATGCAATGACAACGCAAAGCCATAAACACCAAAATGACAATAAAATTAAGTAAACAGCTCAAATACACAAGATCTAACTTTAACAGAAGTGAACGATGAGACATTTTATTTAGTTAAAAAAATTAAAATAACAGATCCATTGTTTTAATCAATGGATCAGATGAATTTACTTTTAAAATTCTGTGCTGTCGACTGAGCTTAACTTGCACTGAAACTGGAATATTCCTCAGAGGAATACAGTATATCATTATGTATTGGTATACAGAGGTTTTATTTGCATAAAACGGTTTGAAAAAATGGTTAAAAAAAAGGCACAGGAGATCTAGACAAATCTTGTGCTAGATAAACAGCAGCTTTGCCTTAAAGGCTTAATGGCACAGCATTGCACTGGTTAAACATGTAAAAGAAAGATTTTGCCCTCCCACAGTTCACTCTTTTCCCATCATTCTTGTCTTGCGAGATAAAACAGGAAGTGAGTGTTTGGCAAAAACAAGTGGGAGAGGGTCCGAAGGCTAGTTGCATGGTAACCTGTTCCAAAACGGTGGCTCACACCATGGTGGTAAGTTTGTCAATGAGGTCATCGATGGTGTAGACAATGAGCTTGATGTCATCTTTTTCAGCCATACGGTGCAGGCCGTGGCGCCGTAGAATGATGTCCACGTCAGGGCTCAGCACACGCTCAGCCACTTGCATGGAGATGTGCCAGGGCACGTCCTCGTCTTTCAGGCCGTGAATGAGACGAACCGGGCAGGTGATAGGGATGGGGCTCTGTAGGATGCAGTGGTTCTCCGCATCATGCAGGAAATCCATACTCACAGTGTACATGCCCTCCTCGTTACTTTTCGTGGGGATCGTCCATGAACCCTTGTCCTCACACTCTTTTCTCACCTGAATAACATACGTAGACTCTCTGACTAATTTCCAATATCACCACCCCAACATTTGAGACATTTAACGTGATGTAATGTGAACATGCAACCGCTACTTTAGTTGCATCTCACCTCTATAGGAAGTGTCTTAAAGGCTGTAACAAAATGATCTGCTGCTGTGGAAATGCCCACCAATGCCTTTGTCTTCTCTGGGCGAGCAATAGCAGCCAAAAGCATCAGCCAGCCACCCATACTGGAGCCAACAAGAATCTAGGAGACAACATGCATACTAACAGTCAAAACCAGTGTTCAATGGCATTAGTGACCTCTAGTGACACTCTTTAAAATTAATTAAGAATAAAGCCAAAACACTGAGCATGATTATTCCAAAATGGAAAATAACATATGTATTTTGGTTTATATAAATTAGTTTAAAATGCAACAACTGGCAATTCTTCAATTGGTCCTAAATTATAACGTCTAACAGGGCAGTTGTTGTGGGCTAATGGTTCAGACTGGTAACCTGAAGGTTGTAAATACTGGTAGGAAACGACTGAGGTACCCTTGCAGAGTACGTTTACTACTCACAACTCCTAATAAACTTGGATGGGTTAAATGCAGAGGACAAATTTCAAGTATTGGTTACCATAGTTCACGTCAATGTTTAGATAGCATCTGGAAAGTCATTGATGCCTTACCTGAGGACCTTCAGCAAGTTCGTCTAACATGAACAGGACATCTTTTTTCCAAGTTCCAATGGTGCCTTCTGAAAATACCCCTTCAGAAGCTCCATGACCAGAGTAATCAAACCTGTAAATCCACGTAAGAGTTTTGTGTGAACTTTCACCTAGTGGAATTCAACAGTTTTTCAATTGACAAGGGGTTTTGTCTGATCCAAATTATGGTAAGCAACATGTAAAGAGGGGACATCAAAAGAAAATGCTTCATTTGCAGTCAGATTAACCTCATGTTTCATCATAATATCATGGTGTAAACATCAAACTGCTCTGTAGTGAGATATGCAGGACTATGATGTCGCATTTATCTGCCTCCAGTCATGAGTGCAATGACCATGTCAAACTTGAATCAACAACCTTTGCATAGAAGAACCAAGTCCATGTCCAACATTTTTTTTCTTTTTCGATAAAAAACAACAACACTCAGATGTACGTAACAATACAAAAGAAAAGATCTGTCACTACTTGTTTCAACGGGACTTTAATACTTCTATTGTTTTATCACAAAATATATTATCAGCAAAACAATTTGATGTAAATATACAATTCATAATGTCAGCTTTAAGTCTCAGACCTTTGCACATATATGTGATTGTGAATATCAGACACACACCTCAGGTAGGCATGACCTAGAGATCTGCAGAACTCCTCCATGGCCTCTGCCTTCTGTCCGCTCATGTTGGATCCATATCCAGGCAGGAACACGACACCAGGACTCTTGCCCTTCACTCTACGATAGGCCAGCTTAGGTTGGTCTGGCCGTGATATGTACTGTACTGTAGATTTATGTCTAACTCCTGCAAAACACACATAGCAGTATGTGGCTTTAAAAGGATACTCCACTTTTTTTGGAAATAGGCTCATTTTACACCTCGCTCAGAGTTTCAAATCCATTCAGCCGATTTTCTGATATTTAGAAGAATATCAGTAACCAGACAGTTTCTGGTCCCATTGACTTCCATAGTTTATATTTTTTTCCTACTATGGAAGTCAATGAGACCAGAAACTGTCTGGTTACTGACATTTTTCCAAATATCAGAAAATCGTCTGAATGGATTCGAAAACGGTAAATCTCACTGTTTAACTCTGGGGGAGTTGTAAAATGAGCATATTTCCAAAAAAAGAAGAAAAAAAAGTGGAGTAACAGTTATCCCTTCAAAGTTTATTTCTGCATTTTGTGACCAGTCAAAAGTTTGGGGTCAGTGATGTCTATTAGTTTGTATTTATCAAAATATTCTGGATTGTTTTTTTTTTTAAAATATCACAATTTAAAACTGTTTTCTATTTTTTTCCCCACGCAATTCATTCATGTAATGCCAAGCTGAATTTCCAGCAACATTGCTCCAGTCTTCAGTGTTACATGATCCTTCAGAAATCATATTCTGATTTGCTTCTCAAAAAAACAGTTCTTCTTATTATAAATGTTGAAAAAAGTTATTCTGCTTAATATTTTTTCGGGAAAACGTGATTGATTTTTAAATGATTGATAAGGAAGTTGAAATAGAAATCTTCTGCAACATTATCACGTCAACAACATGTATTAACTCAATTCCTAACAAACCTGATTTGAATACATTGAATCCCATAAACATTTAAGACTTTAAGTTGAAGCACACTTTTACAGTTTTGAAGGTTAAATATCACTATAATTCAATCTTTGAGCAGTGAGTCCCACTCCCCCAAGGCGTCCTGATACCACACCCCCTTCATTCGTCCAGTTTTCAACAAGCATAGTTTGCTTGTTTGTAACCTAAATTTAGTTTGTTAGTTTAGTAACGTTAGTACGAACCTTCCAAAACCCTCGGTCTGACAGCGTCGACAGCTCCATTACCCGAGTTTAGCAAAAGTCCTCTCCAACAATGCTTCAGAACCAGCGCTGCCATGCTGTCTCACCACCCACCACCGCTGAGATAATAACGCGAGAATATCGGGGTTGCCATGTTTTAAAACGCACATGAAATCCCCCATTGCAAACCTTTACGTTGTTGCCAAATACACCGTGGAATTAAAATTTCCCCTCACTTTTTATGCACAAAAACCTATGTTGCACCTGTAGTACTCAAATAATTTCCAAAGAAACTTAAAAAAAGATAATATTAGTTTGAGCGGTTGCAAAATCTATCAGGCCAGAATTTCACCTCTGACTGAAAGAATAAAATGTTCATGCAGTTTTTGACCAAATTAATTTACAAGATTGCCGGGTTTTCTGAATTAGGATTATAGAGATTTTTATTAATTACTGTGCCCTTTTTAAGCTTGAATCAAAATAACCTCACTCTTGCAACGATTTCTCTTTTCTGACGACATGTTTAGTGATGTGACGGCAGGAGGACAAGCTAACATGAGATCACAGTAATAGCAAGCCACAATGATCCAATCAATTCTCAATGGACAAAATCAAGTCCCATCTTACATTTTTCTTGTTCGAGAGAGGCAATTTAATTGGCTATAAGTCACAACAGGGAAGAAAAGAAAGACTATCACAACACTAGGATTTTCCAGGAAGCATCGGAAATTACCATTTTAAAACAAGATGTTCAAAATGTTAAGATCTGATGGAAAAGGAAGGGAAAGTAATGCATTTTTAAAATTATGTAACCACACACTTTTCAAGGCCAGGTACCCTATCAATGTCTGAATAAGTATGAAAAAATAGCAGATGAAAATGTTCCCAGGGGCAGGTTTTAGGTAAATTTTTGGGTTTAAGATGTCACTAACCCAGGACGAATGTTGTGTAGTCCCTACCAGCCGTTTGTTGTAGTCCTTAAAAAAAAACGATTTCTGTAAAAGTAAATATCTTTCTTTGCTTTGAACTTTGAGCGTTGTAACTTTGTAGATATTGTTTATGCTCAAAAATCAATATTACACACTAACTAAATTTAGAAATGTGAAATCATAATCAACTACCCCTTTAAAACAACGTAACGTCATTGAAAGAGCTTAAGAAAAATTACAAACATAAACGTTAAATTAGCGATTGCTGAATTTATTACATACTTGTGTAACAGCTGTAATTAGACATTTACAAAATTAAAGCAGAATTTACATATACACACACACTCATTTAACTGTAGTAATGAATGTTGGAGAAGCTTTATGGTGCATTTCATCTTCTCCAGACATCCCAGAATACTCAACTTTGGGTCCTCATTGTCTCATCAAAGTGCCTCTTTCCATCCAGGTAAAGCATAGACTCTGCAAATGACAACAATATCAAGTTATGAATAATTCTATTCAAATGGAGTGTAACGATATGCATATATAATATAAATTATATTTATATCTAACCTCCATAGCTCTGTGGTACAACAGATGGGACCTCCTTCTCAACATGAAAGGTGAAGTGGAACACATTGGTGGTGCTGTGCTGCCGGGTCAATGGGTCAAGCACCTCTGTGTGAACCCTGACCTGGACGTGCATCCCTTCTGTGTAGCAAACCTGATTAAAATATCACAGTGCTGTTAGTGTGAATGATATTTAAATAAGCAGCATCAGCAAAAGTTACTAACCTGAGAAGACAACATGAGCAAGGATCCGATTTCTACTGGCTTCTGAAATAAGATGTCATCGACAGCCACCACTGTTGGTCTGCATCCACTGAAAGACACAAATACAGCCATGTGCAGAAATCAATAACATTTCCACAGCAAATATTCCACACATAGCTGTTTTTCTTCTTACGCAAATGCACAGGCATTGGCCCGACCGAGCTCATAAGCCTTTCTCATCAGAAAACCACCAAATATCCGGTTGAAGATATTTCTTTCCTGTACAAAGAACAAATTAAATTCACATATATGGTTACAATATTTAAAAGTGCCCCTATTATGAATTTCTGGGGAAATGACCTTGTAGTGTAGTGTAGTATGTAATATAGCTGTTTGCGAACTTCCAGTATGAACTTATGTAAGTTTGCAACAAATTTGCATTATGGCAGCCTATGTTCTTCACTAGCTGCCCACGAACAATGTGTACTTTAATGAGCCCTGTAGTTGTAGCTGAAGTCTGGAAGGGCATTGGTACATGTCGAGAAGGAACTGTTGTGATAAAACTGGAGGCATCGTTACTATTC
Organism: Pimephales promelas; assembly: GCF_988280905.1. Classification (NCBI taxonomy): domain Eukaryota; kingdom Metazoa; phylum Chordata; class Actinopteri; order Cypriniformes; family Leuciscidae; genus Pimephales; species Pimephales promelas. Next base: position 20,006,504 of record NC_142790.1, read on the forward strand.
GTGCACAAAATAAACGAATCACTCTCTGAGACAACTCGGTAGTCCCGAGTCATATTAAAATGAACAATTTGAGAAAAGAGGTGATGCTGTAATGTATATTATGAGAAAAGTAATATACATTGCAGTATATTATTGTAAGGTGTCTTTTTGGCCTTGGATGCATCATGTAAACCTAGTGTAGGAGACCTCCAAAATAAGATTATGAACCTTTAATATAGCATTAGAGGGGTACTTTAAAAGTTATTTAATTTTTTTTTTTATAATACTGATTTTCTCACCTGTGGATGGCAAATTTCAAGCCCTTTCAGTTTGGCATCTTCCATCCACACTGAATTTGGTGGTAGAATACGACTATGGAAACTCACACGTCTACAGGAAAGGCATTTATTTTATTAATTTATACCCATAGTGAAAATAAAGGCACAGCGATTTATATGTCTATTGATAATAAATCTCACCTCGAGTCTAGAGTGTTGAGGAACAGGTTGTGAACGAGAGTCCTCTCCTCAGCTGTAGGGGCCACTTTAAGAAGAGAGGCTGTGCTCAGCTCCACACGCCTCTTCTTGTTAACTGAGAATGTGAATTTGGTAATTAATTCAGAAGCCAAAATAAATAAACTAAGGCACCCTTTGCATAATTATTAACTTAATAGTTTGAATTTATCTCTAATAAATTACAAGCCGCACACCTTTTTTTTTTAAATAAATGTAATCCATCTGGGTTGAAAAGACGAATAATAGACAAAATAAAATGTACTCACTTTCACCCTGTAGAAAAATTGCCTCTTCATCCGGGCCCTCTGGTTTGAGTGGGTTTACAAAAGCTGCCCTTAGGAAAGAATATACGTATCAACTCACTGACACCGCATATCAATTTCTGACTTATCGACTGTATCATTGAGCTGTGATACCTTTTGTTTTCAGGATCTCGAGCCACCATTACAAACGTGGCATCTAATACATCTGTGTAAGCCCCATCCTGACACTGAGAGTTCATTTTATTTTAATTATTTTAATATGTGCAACATATAACACGTATATTTAAAAAAAATAAATAATATATACCTGAGACATGTGCATTTTAGCTTCTATTGAGGTCTTTCCAACCCATGTCACATGACCTGTGAACTTGATGTCACAGTCTGGGTAGATGATGTTTTGTCTCATGTCTGATACATATTAACAATAGCACATGAATAAATAATTAATCATGCATTCAATTTTACATTCAATCAACTTGAATGGCAACATAATAACTAGCTGTATACTGTATCTATTTCTGCATGAATGAGATGCAGTACCGATCTTGTCCACTAGGGCGGTGACAATAGACAGTGGAGATCTTTGTTGCTCCTCATTCCATGTGTGAGAGTAACAGATGAGCACTAAGGAGACAAGAATGAGACAGCATAACACCCTACGTGTTCATGTACATAATCACAGCATACATCTGTAGTACCTCCTAAACAGTCCAAGTCCTCCAAAATCCGTCCAAACCTGTGAAGAAAAAAGCATTTTGGCTTAAAACAGTGATCAGAAAGATATACAGTACATTCACTCTTTTTTTTGCATATACAAGCAACCAGCAACTAATAAGCATGCTGCGTGTGCATGGTAATGGTCTTTTAGTACCTGACACTGTTGTGAGAGTTGAGATATTTCTCTCTCAAGGCAGGCTGGGTACCCAGAGGAAGATGAGCCTCGATTGCACTGTCCTTCATTGTCTTTGCAGGCAGTTCATCCTGACTCCGAGCAAGATACTGGCTTAGAGATGCACGCTCAGTTAATACTTGCTGATGGTCTCTGTATGTTATGGAGAAAATGCATTTTTTGTCCAGTTGCATTTCTAATTGATTTGCTTATTCCAGAATAATGTGTGATTATTGCAATTATGATGCATCAGTAACATACTGCCAGTTGGTAGATGCCCCGACTATCTCTCTCAGCCGGTTGCGAACTGTGAAAAAAAAAAACCCCCAGCAAAATGTATTTTTATAGTAAGAGTCATTGGTTAGCCTTTTAGTTTTGGTATTAGAAACACAGATGGTTTATCTTCACACTATGTTGATTCATTTAAAGCCAATTATTATGACAATTGCATTATGTTAAAACAGGAAACACAGAAAGGTAACACAGAAGGGTAAAGCATAAAAAAAATGAAATCATAAGATGTACTAAATGGTAAATAAAATGCATTTATATAGCACTTTCACAGACCCAATGGCCACCAAAGCGCTTAACATATTGCCTCACATTCACCCATTCAGTGTTTCATTCATACACCATTCATACCATGCAAGGTGCCATCCAGCTCGTCGGGAGCAGCAAGGGTTAGGTGTCTCGCTCACGGACACCTCGACACTTGGTCAGGTGGAACCAGGGATTGAACCACCAACCTTTTGGTTTGCATACAACCTACATGAACTACTGAGCCACTGCCACCTTAAGTATATACTAAGTATGGACTACATGCTTGTATACCTTAAAATAGCAGGAGGGCAGCTGCATGCAGAGAATTAGTAAAAATAACTTTCAAAAGCTCAATATACATTCAGAATAAATTATATATGAAGGGAAATTAAAATTTCTTCCGTTTTACCATTGCTTACAAGAGAAAAAACAACATCATTGCTGCTGGGAAAACAACAAGCATTTGATGAATGTTGTGATGTTTAGTGATATTAGTCTGTGCTGTCTGAAAGAAACCAATATGACATAAAAATGTAATAAATGATTCAAATGATCAAATTAACACCCTCAAAGCTTCACTGAACAATGTCTAACTTTAGCTATTTATTTAGGAATCCTGTTAATTGCGTAAAATAATCAAAAAAGATTAAACCTGCATACTTTAAAAGTCTGCAATATAACATATTTTCAAAAGGTAATGCCGGTAATACAAATTAGGAATGACAAGTGTGATGGTCACTGTGATTTTGCAAAGTTAGACAATTCCTGTCCAAAAACTTTGTACCCTTTCTACCCATATATTATCCCTAAAATCAAAGGGAAATGATAGAATGATGTAAAAATGTTAATTGAATTGTTGTAATGCTAAACTTGACATAAACTGTGAACTTCTCCCTCAAATCTGATGGTTGCTTGGAAAGTTGATCCAGGAACATTGCACTTGGTGAAATGACGTTCACCGCATAGCCTAGTGTATTCCTGTTGTTACCTTCAGCCATATCAAGTGCATTTCCTTGTCGGGATATTTGACCCATGGAAAACTTCCTGAACGTGAAGGACACCGCAGACTTCAAGACCCTATACAATGCGAGTGAGCTGCCATGAGAGGCACGAAAAAGCCTGCAAAGGGTGAAGACATGCATCAACGTAAAAAGAAACAAGTAGTCTTACAGATACAATAGGCATACGAGTCAGAAGATACAGATGTAACTTACCGTGGACAAGACATGTTTTTGTTCTTCCCTCGCTACTTTTGAGAATAGCAGGAACGTTAGTTTTTCTTTCAAATCAACAACAAATCTCATCTGAACTTGATCTTGATTTTCTTTCACTTCTCGATCCTCCGCTCACAGTAGCCTACTTTTATTAATACTCAGTTTTAACAAACAAAAACACACAATGGTCCAGTTTATAACGTATTTGCACCCATTATTAAGAACGTTTTCAAAGCGAGTAATGAGCGTTATTTAGGGTAAAAAAAAAACCATCTCAACAACATGACTAAATATAATTCTGTCGTCATGACGTAGTGGCTCTGGCTATTTCTCACTCTTTCAATATTACGAGTTGGCCACTCGGTGGCAGCAATTGTTAGCTTTATCGTTCACTAACATTTTCCTCAGTAAAAATGTTTTAAACAAATGAAGGAATATCTTCAGTGCCACTCATACACAAACAATCACACACACATAGTATTTGTTTTGGTTAATAATATGGTTAAAAATGGGCAGAAATTCTGCTGAATGTTTTACTGCTTCTGGTTTGAATTAAATGCTCAAGTTCTTTATATTTGTCCCCTCATTATAACTTTAGGATCTGTGCCAACTAACCTCTGTAACACCTGTAACCCCTGTACACAACGCGACTTTAATGATGAACAAAACATTTCTAGCAATAATTTATGAACATTAAATGTATCTGTTGATTAACTGAGATCTTAAACTTTTAATTGTTACTGGTTAGACTATTTGAACATATATAGCATGACTGAAAAATATAACAGAGAGAGAAAAATGTGCCAACCAACCCCACTTGCCCCAACAACTCACTTCAGTAATCCACCTAATATTGGACACGTTTACTTGTGGAATAAGTCAATATAAGAATACATGTGATATATGAAGCAATATAGATGTAGATAAAGATATTTAAGGTTCTGTGTAGTTACGACATGTTATCAGAAAGTTAACTAGTTTCCTAGTTAAAAAATTGGACATGAATGCCCACTCAAGTCAAAATTGCAAAATGGCATGTGAAGGCAGCAGCATTATACATGTGAATAAAATATTAAAAGCATTTAAAAAAAAAAAAAATATATATATATATATATATATATATATATATACACACATATCAACATATTAAAAACATTGAAATGGCATGCATTCATTTATCAGTTTTTGATCATTCTGGCACAGGTAGTGTGTACATGAAAGGCATCATGTTAATTTCCATATTAAATCTGTAGTTTTAACTGTACTGTCCATTGCAGGGCCAAACTACCATTTTTCACAAACTTCCATGGTTGTTTATAACATTTACAATAATAATAATAATGACAAAAGTTAATATTACCCATATTGTCAGCATTCTGAAACATAATGCAGATATAACTGCAAGACCTGATTCTTTCCCATTCTGTCACTGAGCTCTCTAAGACAGATGTCTAAGGTAAAGTTTTTGGACTTATCTGATCTCCAGTTTAGGATCTCCTCATTTCCTTTTGAAGAGAGCAAGAAAGGAAGACTGGATTTATACTCCGAGTTTGTGCATAAATCTCGGTTGTTCATGAATTGCCCTGGCAGGATTTAGATCAGCAACTCTACAAAATCAATCAAATCAAAATCACTTGGTTGAATAGTCTTTAAAGTCCTCTTTCCTTATAAATGTAATTCTAGTGCAAATAAAACATGGTCTGTTGTAAGTCTCAATAACTATATAGGTTGCAACAGTACAACCATTGATATATGGCCGCATAAAAAAACACCCTTAAACAGCTAAACACACCATTTCCTAAAATGTCCTCTCCCGATGTTAACTTGAAATTGCTAAAAAATATTTTACATTCATGTAAAATACGGCGAGTAATAAAATATATAAATATAAAATGGCAAACTAAAATAAAAAAGCTGAATCCACACATACAAATGGTCATGTAACCACAGCTGAGACTGTCACTGTAGCTTTGCCAGGAATCTCATCCTATCAGCACATCTTGGAATGCTCAAATTTGGGTCCTCATCGTCTCATCAAAGTGCCTCTTTCCATCCAGGTAAAGCATAGACTCTGCAAATGACAACAATATCAAGTTATGAATAATTCTATTCAAATAGAATGTAACGATATGCATATATAATAAATAATATTTATATCTAACCTCCATAGCTCTGTGGTACAACAGATGGGACCTCCTTCTCAACATGAAAGGTGAAGTGAAACACATTGGTGGTGCTGTGCTGCCGGGTCAATGGGTCAAGCACCTCTGTGTGAACCCTGACCTGGACGTGCATCCCTTCTGTGTAGCAAACCTGACAGCAGAGTATTTTCAACAATCTTAGTCTGAAAAATTGTCCATAAACTAGTGCATTTGCTAATGATATTACAGAACTTAGAGACCTGTGAGGAAAGCAATAGCAAGGAGCCAATTTCTACTGGCTTCCGAAATAAGATGTCATCGACAGCCACCAGCGTTGGTCTGCATCCACTGAAAGACACAAATACAGCCATGTGAAGAAATGAAAAACTTCTTTACAGTCAATATTCAGTAAATAACAAAGGTGAACCCTCTTACGCAAATGCACAAGCATTGGCCCAACCGAGTTCATAAGCCTTTCTCATCAAAAATCCACCAAATATCCGATTAAAGATATTTCTTTCCTGTATAAATGCAGATAATAAAGAAAATTCAGGCACATAAAAAAGCATTACATCAATGTACTCTTTTCATTAGTCAAGGATTGCAAGAAATTTTCCCTCACTTGTGGGTGGCAGATCTCAAGCCCTTTCATTTTGGCATCTTCCATCCACACTGAGTTAGGCGGTAAAATCCGACTTCGAAAGCTAACAGTTCTATATGGAGAAGGTAACTATTCTTAAATAAAATGGCTATACAAATTAAGGCACAGATATTTATACCGGTGTATTGATAATAAATCTCACCTCGAGTCTAGAGTGTTGAGGAACAGGTTGTGAACGAGAGTCCTCTCCTCAGCTGTAGGGGCCACTTTAAGAAGAGAGGCTGTGCTCAGCTCCACACGCCTCTTCTTGTTAACTGATCAATATAAAGACCACCAGTCTTACTCTCTATGTTTCAAGTTGAAGTGGCAATTGTGATTGCAAACACACAAAAGTGCTACTCACTTTCACCCTGTTGAAAAATGGCCTCTTCTTCTGGTCCTTCTGGTATCAATGGGTTTATAAAAGCTGCCCTGGATAAACAGTACATAACCATGCTTTAATTTGCACACATAAATCATAAACGTATTGATCGTACAAACAGGTTTAACGCTACCTTTTGTTTTCAGGATCGCGAGCCACCATGACAAATGTGGCATCTAATACGTCTGTGTAAGTCCCATTGTGATACTGAGAAAACAGTTCATTTTATTTTAATGATCTTAATATGTGCAAAATATAACATGTATCTTTGATAAAAAAAGACTTTATACCTGAGACATGTGCATTTTAGCTTCTATTGAGGTTTTGCCAACCCATGTCACGTGACCTGTGAACTTGATGTCACAGTCTGGGTAGATGATGTTTTTTCTCATGTCTGTGAAACAATAAAAAAGTGAATTAAAATAATTATTATAACATAAAATAAAACTATTTATAAGACTTCTATACAAGATGCAGTACCGATCTTGTCCACTAGGGCGGTGACAATAGACAGTGGAGATCTTTCCAGCTCCTTATTCCATGTGTGAGAGTAACAGATTAGCACTAAGGAGACAAGAATGAGACAGTGTGTGATTAGACAAAGCAAGTTATGATCTGCCCATACACTGCTTTGCTCATTTACAGCTTAACCACTGTTGGGCCAAACTGTTCTCGTTTCTTAATCGTTCCATTCCGTGCAGTACAGATACAGTTTTATTTTCCACTGTGAGTGAGGCTGATAAAAGAGCTCTTTGGAATGTAATACGAGTGCATTAGTTGTTTACAGACAGTGTGAGAGAAACTGGTAGCAAGGCAACCAATCCTGAGTGTTGATGTCACACAAGAACTGTTCGTAATCATGCCGTGCCAAACCAAGCTCAAGTGGGAATAATAACGGAAAGTTTTTTTAGTACTAACAGGGGATAGCGGTTAATGGTTCTATGAAGAACCTGTAACATCCATAGAATCTTTCCATTGCAGAAAAGGTTCTTTATAGTGTAAAAAGGTTATTTTGAATATTAAAATGTTCTTCACACCGAGACAAAATGGTTCTTTTAAGAACTTTTCACTGAAAGGTTCTTTGGGGAACCAAAAATGGTCCTTCAATGGCATCACCGTGAAAACCCCCTTTTGAAACCTTTTTTAAATATATTACCTGCTAAACTGTCCAAGTCCTCCAAAATTCTTCCAAATCTGTTGAGAAAAAGGTATTTAAGGTAAGGTACTTGTCATGAAAGCAAAACTGACCCAATTTACGTTGTTAGTACTTATAGTCTTGTGGTGAACAATTAATCAGACAAAGTTAATACACAGAAAAAAAAAATATTTGTCAAGGCAATTTTTTATTAAAATCTGAAAATTTGCTTCTACTTTGGGATGGAAATCCTATATGGAAATGGAAATATATCGTGGAACCGCTCCCCTCCAACCACCAACTGTCTGCTTTGAGCAACGCTAAAATAAAACCCTGTCCTCTATTCAATGTTTTGTTTCACTTGCAAATACGTCACAACACTGCAGGACAGTTGGTAACAACTTCCAGTTCATGGCGACTTTAAGCAAAGGAAAATGTACTGATTACAATGCATATTCAAAAATTGTTGGTTATTATCTGAATGCCATTATTTGTATAACCTGCCTTTAGGTACCTGACACTGTTGTGATAGTTTAGATATTTCTCTCTCAAGGCAGGCTGGGTACCCAGAGGAAGATGAGCCTCGATTGCACTGTCCTTCATTGTCTTTGCAGGCAGTTCATCCTGACTCTGAGCAAGATACTGGCTTAATGATGCACGCTCAGTTAATGCTTGCTTATGGTCTCTGTACAATGCAATGGAGAAAATAAAACATGTTATGTAAAGTGGTCACAATCACCAAGGACTATCATTCTGCAAAAGGAATAACATAACATACTTCCAGTTGGTTGATGCTCCAACTATCTCCCTCAGCCTGTTGCGAACTGTAAAAATAAGGAGGAACAAAATAGAGTTTGAAAGATGCACTGAGACATCACATACTGTACCCTATTATGTACTAAGTTTAGTGTTGGATTGGAAAGTGTAGCAGAGTCTGTATCATCCATTAACAATATGGAGAAAGTAAAAAGTAGTGAGCAGAAATAATGTATTAGAGAGGAATCGAGACTAGTCTGTACGAACAGGCTGCTCACAGGGTGAAGGCATTTGAAAGGAAAAGACACTAGATGTCAAAGTACAAAGAACTACATGCAATGCACATGTACCATGAGATAACAGCAGGACAGTTTATTAAGCCACATGCAGAAAGAGTGTCTGAGCATTTCAAAGAGAGTAAATGTTCTTCCATTTTACCATTGCTCACAAGTAAAAATGTGTTTCCTGTGGGGACATAAAAGTGGGTCAGGAACACCAATGGGAAATAACTATTATAATATTTCAAAATAATAATTTTATATAATACTAAATATATATAGAGAGAGCGAGACATAAATAAATGTAGTCCCACTTTAGCTGCATTTATCCCAAATAAAGAAAGTAAGCACTAAAACGTTGTTTCAGCCTGATAACTAGCACACTCACTGACAATATTTCAGTGATTGTGACTGACTAAGTTTAAAGTGGTGATTGGATTGGGAGTTTAAACACTCTTTTTGTATATATTTACCCTCAGCCATATCAGGTGCCTTCCCCTGCCTTGACATTTGACCCATGGAAAACCCTCGGCACATTAAGGACGATGCGGACTTCAGGACCCTTTGAGCAAAGAAATGGGAGAGAGAGCTGCCATTACAACAAGAAATTACTTACAGCAAAGTCACAAAAACATGAAATATAATGAAAATACAAAGCGTAGCAGAGCCTGTATAACCCAAAAACAATATGGAGACAGGTTCCCATTGAAAGACTACGCTAGTCTGGAATTCAATATTTGACTGCAGTACACACCATAGACGTGTGTATATGTCTATGAGTACACACAACAAATGAGTGAAGTAAGATGGTAAAACTCACCGCGGTGAAAGCATCTTCCTTGTTCTTGACTAACCAATTTATAACAACACGGACTTCGTATGATATACAACAGCTCACTTCTTGCTTCTTACAGCGATGTCTGCAAGCTTTCTTGCATAGACAGTGAAAGCTTTCTTGACAATGATTCTCACTTCCTGGTCTGGGACGTATGTGTGGTTAACTACCGTACTTACCGTATTAAAAGCGCATAATAAAGACTTCTTCACTGACGGTCCAAATGTCAATGTTTTTTTTTTTTTTTTTTTTTCTTCTACTATCATTTAATTAAAAAAATGAATATAATACATTTTCCAGGGATCGTTGTAACATGCACATGTTTTGGATACAATAAACAAGATTGCAACGGAAACATAATAATAATTAAATAATAATAATAAGCTAATAATAAACATAACGGTCCAGCTTGTCCCGTAATTACGGCCGTTATACTTTTTTTTAAGTTTTCAAAGGAGTCAACGAGACTTTTTTGTTAAAAGGTCTTTTCAATAACTTTTTTTTGTAAAAAAAATAAACGTTATTGAAACATTTGACATAAGTTTACACATCTTCTATAATCGATTATTCTAGAAAGAAATGTGCTTCCAAGTGCGCAAAGACATACATTCCTACAGTGTTTTGATCCCGACCAGCATGAGCGAATAATAACGGTTGCGTCATGACGTTTCTCGAATGGACAACTGCTATTGGTCCGCAAACGAAGTATTCAGACCCCTCCCCCACCGGCAAATATATGCCCGCTCGAGGTGATAAACAAAAGACATTTACAGGTGAAAACCAAAACAGCCGGGTCAGTTGCTGCATGCGAGTCCTTTACAGGAGAAACCCAAACTTGACAGCGGAGGGTAATACTCTGGGAAGCGAATGAAGAAACACCTTTTGCTTCAATTCACATATAGAGGACTAGTGAGAAAAGGAAAAAAGAGCAAAAGAAGAAAATGGCCAATTTTATTTTGCGTACAGCGGAGCCCAAAGACGTGCCTGACATATTGCGACTGATAAAGGTAGACTTCACACTGGTTTATACATATGGATATTTTAAAGTAAAATATGTAAGATTAATATGCTGTGACTATGCTTTTTAAAAAAAAAAAAAAAAAAAAAACTTTTTAAATAGGTAACGTTATAAATGTGCTTTAGAATACGTTTATTTAATGTTCTGTCTCACAAAATCATATTACAAGTTATCATCACATCTATTCTGACTTTTATTTTAATGTTAAATTGTTTAAAATCAGTTTTATGTCGTTGATGAATTATCCAAAAATGACCCTGCTTGAAAACAAGAACATGATGTTCAACAGGAAGCATTTTTTCTTTACTACCTTCTGTAGGAACTCGCCAAGTATGAAGAAATGGAAGATCAAGTTATATTAACTGAGAAAGGTGAGACGACTCTATATGTCAAATGTGAAAACTCATCAATAGTTTGGCCGCAATGACAAGTTTTGTTTTTTAGATCTGCTCGAGGATGGATTCGGAGCTCACCCGTTTTACCACTGCGTGGTCGCAGACGTGGCAGCCGAGCATCAGAAAGTCGAGGGTAAAACACCAAGATGATCTTTAATGAACTGTTGAATAGCTGAGTAGTCTGTGCTGCAGTTGAATGTGAAAAGTTACGTCCTAAAAGGTTCTTACATCCCTTGTTTAAGTTTAACATTCATACACAAAGCACATTCATGCACAAGTAATGCAACTGTGTAAGCCACCAGTGTTCACACTTATAGGTTATTCTGTGATTGGATTTGCCATGTACTACTTCACCTATGATCCTTGGATTGGCAAACTGCTGTACCTTGAAGATTTTTATGTAATGAGAGAGTACAGAGGTAAGGGTGTTATTAAGGGTGTCTCTTATGAAACTGCAGGCATTTCCTCAATCCTTCTGACTAATTTCATACTTCACAGGTTTTGGAATTGGGTCTGAAATCCTGAAAACCCTCAGTGAAGTAAGTTACCCATTTTCAGACACTAATTCATAAAAAAATTGCTGACACAAATAGTAGAAGCAAGTAGTTTCAAACTCAAAATAGACCACAGATTATGTAAAGGTTTTATGTTGTCTTTCGATGGTTGTTGTTTTCACGTATTACACATCTAGATACTACCATAAAAAGTTGTTTCCTCCTACAGACAGCGGTGAAGAATCGTTGCAGCTGCATGCATTTTATCGTGGCCGAGTCCAACAAGGCATCCATCGACTTCTACAAGCGACGTGGGGCTTCTGACCTCTCATTGCAGGAGGGATGGCGACTTTTCAGGATTGATAAGGAGAATCTCCTGAAAATGTCTGCTGAAGAGTGAGCTGGCCCAAGGTTCCAGTGTTCAATGAGGGAGTAGGGATATCTCACAGCCATTTAAAGTTTAAAAAAAAAACTTTAATGGCTTTAAATATTTTATACACTGTGGGTATTAATCATGTTAACATAACAATTTAGTCTTGAGATGGAGTTATAGCAGTACTTATAGTCATATTCTATAGTGTGCATGTTAGATTAACTTATCAATAGTCATTTATTCATTGAATGCATTGAAAATAAAAGAAAAAATCTAAAGTATTGGTATTTAATTTTAAGCATAAGATAACACCTTCTGGCATTCCTCCCACAACAAATGCGCAAGTCATAAGGGTAAAAGAGTAAAAGCATAGTGCACTGTACTGTAAATGAACAGAGAATGGATTGTTTCCTGGAGGGTGCTGTACTTTGGAGAATGTCCCTTTGTTTATGTCCAGACTAGGCCAAGTTCATGTTTCATGGGACAGATTCTTATCAACGTAGTTTGTGAAATGGTAATGTAATGTAAACTTATGAAAGTTTAAAATCTTTGTTAAACGATACTGAAAAGCTCTAGAGAATGCAATGCCAACACTGGTGTAGGATACTCTGGAAATACAATTGGACCCATCAGTAAGACCTGAAAGTCATTGAGCTGCTGAAAAGTATCAGAAATTTCACAGTGCAGGTCAAGTAGGTAATTCTCTGTTTCAGTTCAGTCCAATTGGTTGCAGTGTACATTTATAAAGTCAATTTAATTTACATAATGCACAGAAAAAGGTTAAATATACAGTTTCAGTAAACGCAGTCAAGTCAATAACATAATACAGCAAAAAAAAAAAAAAAAAAAAAAAAAACACAAAACGAATACAGTGCATTGATGAGAGAACACAATCCAGGTGCAAAACAGGAACTTCTCAAAACTTACTGCTTAGTCTCAACTTGATTTTTGGCTGTCTGATTTATGCGTCTTCTCAACCTGTGAAGAAAAGGGTAAACCATTACAAAGAAGGAAAAGTATTCATTCCAACATTTTAGGAGGCTCTTGGTGTTAAAGATAGATGCCATCAAAACAGCCTCTCACGATTGATTTTGGGGTTACCTTGCTAGATTATTGTGATCGATTTTTTTGTAAAGAAACCGATACATTTATCAAAGATGCATTAAATTGATTAAGAGGTGACCATAAAACCATTTATAATGTAACAAATTATTTTCTATTTCAAATAAATGCAATTCATCAAAGAATTAAAAAAAAAAACAACAATGCGTGAAAGCAGCATGAACCATATCTTTTGAATGGAAGTGAAAGTTTCTTCAAGAATGCGGCATAACAATTTAGTCAAAGGCAATTAAACCTTTCTTTGGTCGTAACCTGTTTAAGACATTAGCACTGTATGCACTCTTATCTTGGGAGAGTGGGAAAAAAAACAGGTCAACACTGTGCCAGGTATAAGATTTCTCCTCACTTTGTCCTTGGATGGTGACTTCCCTCTCAGCAGCTCCTCCAAAACAACTCGCCCTTCTGAACCCCGGGAGAATATGTAGTCTTTTGTGGTCTATTAAAAACAAACAGAAACGCGTTGAGAAAACACAATCAGGTCATATTACTCATCATCAGTAGACTATACAGTTCTAATATTTAACTCACCCTAGAGTGGTTCCAAACCTGCATGAGGTTCCATAGTACTTTCCACTGTACTTCCATAGTATTTTTTCCCCATACTATACAAGTTAATGTTTGATTACCAACATTCTTTAAAATATCTTCTTTTGTGTTCAGCAGAAGAAAGAAATTCATATAGGTTTGGAACAACTTGAGGGTGAGTAAATGACGACAGAATTTTCATTTTTGGTGAATTATCCCTTTAAATGTTGTACTTTTGAATTTTAAACAATTGTGCAAATATTAAAGCATTAACTTACTAAACTTATTGTTCCAGTGAGGCAGGGTATATTAATAGTATATTATTCACTTTAATTGACTGAGCTTATGCATGGACAAATTCTCAAAATATCCCTCCACTTTCTAGTTTTACACTTATGGATAAAGAGGAAGGAACACAAGACTATCAGAACACACAATTCACAGACCGAATTTCCTCCAGGCAAGTGCTGTTAATATCCCAGGGTGCAAGTAATTTTCAAAGCCTCAGTTACTGCTGTGTATTGGGCGGCCTGCCGAGAAACATCCAGACTCTGTCCATCTGTACAGAAAGAAATGTATACTTGCCCTGGCAACAGAGGCGGCATGTTGTGGGTAGAACATAGAGGCGCTGAGAGCCATCAGCCCAGTGGGGAACATCAGTCTCTTGATTGTACTGCCTGTCCAGTCAAAACAAACCAAAACAGTAATTAATAATAACACAGAACAGATGTTACAGGTCAAAGACCTTGATATGATTAAAATGGAATAAACAATAACAAATAATGAATAAGAAATCATACCTTTGGCTAAATAAAGTCCCAGAATTCCAGAAAAACCTATAACACCCACACTGGCATAGAACTCAGATGGAGGGTCATTCAAAAATGCATATATATCTGAGAAAATAAAATAAAATACTGTTTAATATATACACAAACAGTAGTACAGATAAGGGGTTTCAAACTGAGGTCCAGGGATGGAGTGCTAGGGGGTCAGAGGTAATGTTTAGAAAAAAACAGTGTTGAAAATGTAATTGTATAATTGATAAAACATAAATAAATAAGATTACAATATAAGAAAGTAATTCATACAAAATAATTACATATATATATATACACACACACACACAAATGAATTAACAAAAACAATAAAAAATTATTCAATACCATATATCAAAATTAATTATAAAAATACACAAATAAACACAAAAATAGGAATAAAATAAATAATACGTAGTAAAGTACTATAGTGAGTAAAAAAACGTAGTAAAGTAACAAACTAAATTTAATATATAACATTTTACAAATATTATATATTTTTAATCATTTATAATATTTATTTTTCACAGTATAAAATTGTGTCTCTGCCTTTTAAATTTTAGGATGGGGGTCCTCACATTGAAAAATCATGATAAGTGTGTGTTTTTGTCCGTACCCTTTACAATATTTTGAGTGTTACTCACTCCGGGCTCAACAGTCTTGTAGTAAGACTATGATTAAAAGAGAGAACATTTTAGGTTTATTTTGTAATAATTTATCACAATCATAAATTAGTGGCATAATAATTGTGGCTAAAAAAATCCAACATAACTTGCCTGTACTTTCTCCACGGTAAACTGTGTCTTTTCCTGGAGGTGGACAAGAGTCATAAAGAAATCATGAGAACTATAAACCAAACATTATGACATTTAAATAATAAATGAACACATAAAATATGGAGGAGATGCATAATACAGATATCCTCTTTATCTTATTTATCTGCATCTACAATGTTTCCCTAGTCAAGCTTTACTTTCTAAATCGCTAAACAAAGTCAGTTTTAAAGCATACCTCAAACCATGAAATATAAGGTTGTGCTGTCTTTCTCAGAGATGCCACACCTTGCTCAACATGACCAACCTCGGGCTCCTCGTACCTCAGCTGGGACTCAGGAGTGTTATAGAGTGAAAGCTGAAAATAAAAGGGGTATGTTAAAAACACTTAACATCAAGCAAATAACCTCCTCGTTCTCACCCACTCCAACCCAAAACAAACTTCACAGGAAGTACCTCATCAGTCTTAAGGGTGGTGTTATTTTCTTTGGCCTCGCTTGCAGCGAAAACAGTGGCAGACATCAGGCCAAGGGCTCCAGGCACTGCCATGGGCAGCACCACCTGCAAAGGAAAGTGCACAGCACAGAAAACAAACATTAGAAATAAGTACCCCAGAAGCAGTGCAAATAATTTATTCGTATATGTTTGAGCATTGGACAACTGAAAAACAGTATTGCAATGGAGCAAAAAGTAGCACGTTTTAACATAATAGGAGGTGCCTTGTTTATTAGGCAGAACACCAAAGCATCAGTTTAACATGATTCAGGAGGAGACATGTCACTCTCTAAAGAGACTAGAATTCCAGGCATAACATAATTTATTAGAAAACGACAGTAATAGTAATCATGCAGCCAGAAAATTATAGTTCTTAAACATATGAATAGATTATAATCCGGTAAAATATAAACATTGCAATAAAAAAAAACCTTATCCGATCAAGCTACAGTTAGCTTAGCTAACGTTACATCAGTGCAGTAGTGCTACCTATGGTGCTGTAGCCAATGCGCGCATTTTTAAAACAATCTCAGCTTTCTTAAAATGCATAATTATCAACGTTAATTACAAATATGAACACAGTAGTATTTCCATTATTTAAATACATACACATAGTACCTTGGCTATTTTCCTAAAATTTGACATTTTTTCTCAAGAACAGCGCTCTGCTACACAGGGTTGCCAGGTCTGCACAACAAAACCAGCCAAATTGCTAATCAAAATTAACCCAATCACGGCCAAAATTAGTCAAAAAGCGTTCTGGGGTGTTTCCAATGTTCCGGGATATTTCCTACGTGCCAGTGGGTAAAAGAAATTCGCTTCAACCCGTGCACTACACAAATAACCCGCGGAAACAATGTAAAAGCATGTGTAAAAGTAGCTCCAATTGACTTGGCAACACTACTGCTGCTACGGCAAGCATGTAAGGACACGCAAGAGATGTAAATATTTTAAACGTTTTTGTGAACAATTATGTGAATTTATCATATTATTATCAATCTCGCATTCTCCTTGTTGTTGATCTAAGATTTTTTTTTACTACCGTATTACAAACAAGATATGCATTTCATAATTTTGTGTTTCAATCATGTGTAAACAACAGTGTTCATTTTTTAATGATTAAAAATTGTTTATTTAAATAAAAATTATTCAAAATAAATATATATATATTATAAGATGTTTATAGATATTAAATTGTTGGCAACTAACGGAAACTAAATATAAGTTAGTAGCCTATTGAAATGACTAAAACTGCAATAAAAATAAATACTGATAAGAACAAGCACATAACAAAATTACTAAAACTTAAACAAACTGAAAACATACACTATACATTTTAAATGTTATACCAATTTATTAACACTATTTGTCCGATTGTTAAAACCATGTACTTAAAATCCCTTTTACAACATGGAAATGACACCCTATGAAATAACCCTCAACAGTTTAATCTACATAGAGCTATACAATTATTCAGAAATATATATATATATATATATATATATATATATATATATATATATATATATATATATATATACAGTTATTATACAGCTATACAGTTGTATAATATATTATAATACAATATATATAATAAACTATAATATTATATAACTATACAATTATTCATAAAACTTCATATAGAGTAGCCTATAAAGACAAAAAAAAAAAAAAAAAATACTACTAGACAGGCTACTTAAAGAACAAGAGACCCAACCAATAAACATGACTTAATAAGTAACTGGTGGTGGTACAATCTCAACATCTTTTGGAGTGAGTGGGGAAGGAAGAACAATACCAAACTTCTCTCTCAACAACTCTGTAATTTCTTCATTTGAAAGATCTGTAGTGGTTTTCACAGCTTGTCCACCCTCTGAGGTCAAACTGGTTATAATCAGTCTGTGGCCCATGATAGTGATTCTTCCAGTGGGCAGTAAGAGTGAACAGAGAGATTTGCAGAAGAAAATCGAGCTAACAGAACTCTGATGGTAGTCACACATGGCTCTGAAATCATCTCTTTCACGTGACTCCAGGGTGAATTTGTACTGTTCCACCCAACATTCTTCTGCACTCCCTGATACCTCAGTCTCAGATTTCATTTCCATGAAAATGAAGTCTCCCTGAGGTCTGATTCGATACACTCCGTGGCTCTGGGCTTGAGGACTATATGTCTCAAGGGAAAGAGGGAGCTGGAATCCAGATCCAAACCCAACATCACAGAGCCATCTGTGTCCATCCAGCTTCACCATCATGATGAAGTGGTCGAAGGGAGGCCCGTAAGCGCCGGTGAACCGATTCCTGACCTGTGCGGAGAGAATAGTCACGTCAAAGCCCATCTGAGACAAAAGCCAAGAGAAGAGTCCATTGTTCTCAAAGCAGAATCCCCCACGGCGCATGAGGACGATTTTTTCATATAGAAGTGGCAACTCAAGCCTGACCCGCTGTCCAATATGCACAGTGAGGTTCTCAAAGGGAACTGCCATTAAATGATTCAGGTGAACGTATCGTAATGTCTCCAATGTCGGAGGACATAAACCCGAACAGCTGATACGTGCCAAATACTTCTGAATATCCATTGTTGTGCAAATATCGCTTGTAGGTTAGTGTTGCAAAGAAAAGTTTAAATAAAATAAAGCTGCTTATCACATTAACGTTAGACAACCTCATGCAAGCTTTCACTTTGCACCAGAGACTTTGAAAGTCGTAAACTCGGACTTTTCACGGAAGTCCACGTCTTGTGCTAATGAGCATGAAGTCAAGAAAGTCTTATAATTACATCTTTAACTGTGTGTAATGTTTCTGTAACACGATGAAAATCATACAGCAAGTTCCTGAATAAAATAAATAAATAAAATAGACGTAAACGGAAAGTTTCTGTTTGAGTGTTGCCAGATATCCAAAGAGAAAGCAACTCGGTTAAAAAAATCAATTCCTTGGAAATAAGTAATCAAATATATTAATTCAACGCTAAATATTTTTAATGTATGTCTATTTTGAGTATAGTCTCGAGAAATAACGAATTCTTAGAATAAACCCCTCAGTTCCATTTTTAAGAGAGAGAAAGCCATTTACGGCGGACATGGCAACATTTGCTCTGGTTAACGCCCTTTGTATTGGCATTGACCAATCAGATCTTGGAGCCCTTTTCGGTTTCTAGGTGATGCTTGCAAACAACCCGTTGCTGTGAAAAATAAAGATGCAAGTCGCTGCTGTCCTATATGATGACAAAGTAGAATACTACAAAGGACTAGAATATATTTATTTAGAAGGACCAAGGACATAACTCTGTATTTAAAATAAACTTAACTCAAAGTGGTAAGTCCTTTAGTGCGTTAAGAGTAGATGTTATGTAGTTTAGCTTGAGCACCTGTGCTAGCCTATTTAAGTACCACAATTTTCTAACTTTCCTTTTCCATATCATGTATTCAATGATATCTTGACTGTTTTATTTGTGCTCACTTTCTTAAAATACAACAGAGTGATGCCTCCTCCTGAAACAATGTATTGCGCCCAGCAGATCAACATCCCCCCAGAGTTGCCTAATATTCTGAAGCAGTTCACCAAAGCTGCAATTAAAACACAGCCATGTGATGTGCTACAATGGGCAGCTGAGTAAGTGCTGTTGTTAAAAAAAGAAAAGAAAAGTGTCTTATGATTACCAAGGCTGCAATTTAATTGAACAATCAAAAACAGTAATATTGCAAAAATATTATTTACCATTTAAAATCAGTGTTTTCTATTTGAATCAATTTGAAAATGTTATTATTTGTTCCTGTTATAGCTGAATTTCCATCATAATGTCACATGACCTTCTGAAATCCTTCTAATATGCTAGGTTGCTGAATTATTTTCAATTATTAATAATGATTCTTATTATTATCAATGATGAAACAGTTGTGCTGTTTAATTACACCTTTATAATAATAAATTACATTTAAAAACAATAATAAAATGCAAAGTATTTTAAATTGTAATAATATTTTACAACATTACTGACTTCTTTCAAAAAAAAATCGTAATTATTCTAAACATCTGATCGGTAGTGTATGATGTATGCTCTGGTTTATATTGCAATGGAAATCTAATGCAGTATGACAACAATAAAACTGCTACTCCTTCAGCTATTTTTCAGCTTTATCAAAACAAGGTCAGGACATATCAGTCAAGGAGAGACTGGAAATGCCAGTGGCAACTCAGAAAACGGACACAGGACTGACACCAGGCTTTCTAAAAATCCTTCATCAGCAGGTTTGATCCACTGCATCTCTCTTGTATGTTTTATACACAGTGCATCAGATTATGTATGAATATTGA
This sequence comes from Pimephales promelas, assembly GCF_988280905.1. Taxonomy (NCBI): domain Eukaryota; kingdom Metazoa; phylum Chordata; class Actinopteri; order Cypriniformes; family Leuciscidae; genus Pimephales; species Pimephales promelas. Next base: position 20,026,401 of record NC_142790.1, read on the forward strand.
TGAGATTTATCTTGCCTGTAGTTCGCACCTAACAAAATCATTACAAAAGAGGAGCTCATTTGGAAGTGGAAAGATCTGTGCTTGCCAATTGAACAGCTTGACACAATCCTTGCCCTTGGCAACTTCGGTGAAAATATCAATTGGATGGAGTTTTTTGCTTTAGGATGCAGTGCATTGGGTGGGGTGAGTAGCTATAAATATCTTATTTATGTACTTTAATGAAATTGTGTGGTGGTGGATTCATTTGAGGTGTTGTAATTCTACTAACTGACTCTAGATGACAGTGTTGGATTTTTAATGGTCTCAACATTCAAGGAGTTGAACAAGGGTGATTCATAAAGAGTGATTCATACACTCTAAAAAATGCTGGGTTGTTTTAACCCTGTTTTGGGTCAAATATGGACAAACCCTGGAAAATTTTTAATCCAATGTTTGAGTTTGTCCATATTTAACCCAAATTTGGGGTTAAATAAAACAACCCAGCATTTTTTAGAGTGTAATAAATTCATTCAAAATGAGCTAAATTATGTTGTAAAATGTAAGTTTTGAAAGAAAGCCCACTGTACTGTTCCCACAGGCCATCATGAGTGCTTTGAAACATGCATGTGAAATACTCACAGAGGACACTGAGGGTGGTTCAGCCCAGATTCCTTTCGACACATTTCAGAGGCTGTACACATACTTGGCCCATCTGGATGGAGAAATTCCTAAAGAACAGATCGACGGCTTGTTGCACGGTTTAGAGGAGTGAGTACACACACGCACACACACGCAAACTCTCTCTGACACACACAGACACAGACCCAAAATGGTCTGATCAAGATGACCAATTGCAGAAGCAAAAAAACGCAAAACGCTTAATCATTCTGACAGCAAGCAGTTTGCAGACGTTGAGAAATGAGAAAAGGCTTGATTTTGAGGGCGATAATTTCTTTCCTGTTTTACTTTTGTTGCCAAAGAGGAGTTTTAGGAGGTTATAAGTGATAAAGAATAGAAATTAATTGCTTTGACATTTTAGCTTGAGGTGTATTAGTTTTTTTTATTGTTGAAATTTACACCTGTGAAATTACAAAGCCTTCTGTTGTTTCTTTCTTTGACCCCCCCCCCCCAAAAAAAAAAAAAAACTGTTCTATATTCAAAACTACTTCAAAAAATGACTAAAAAGATACTCATAAAAAAATAAATACGACTTAAAAAGTAGTTTTGCAATTGCATAATTTAATATATTTGGCCCCATAAATACTGTCCCAGGTTTAATGACTTCATGACATGTTGAAATAAAACATGTTTGTTAGTAGAAATATTAATTTAGTATATTTAATTACCATTTAGACATTACATCAGAAGGTGCTTTGTACTTACCAGTCCTTTGAAAGCCAGTCATTGGTGTTAAGCAATTTGAAAGACTGAAATGAAAGACTTATTGACTCTTTTGCAATTTAAATTATGAACTAAAGACAAAATGGACATGGACTTACACAGCTTTTACAATGTACTAGATATAGAACCTCTAACTAATAAAAATTATTAAAAAGTCCATATTGTAATTAAATAATTTCTTAAAACAGTAATGACCCTTAAAAGGATAGTGCATCCAAAAATGAAACTTCTCTCATCATTTTCTCAGCCTCACATAGTTACAAACTTAGCAAATCGTTTTTTGGTTTTTTTTGTCGATGCAATGAAAGTCAAAAGTCCAATATTGTTTTAGAACCCACAAGCAAAAACAGTTTTGTGTTTCAGGGAAGAATGAAATTCATAGAGATTTGGTTTCATTTTTTGATTCACTACCCTTGTAGCTTTTGTTATCCAATAATTTGATGTCATTGTTACTGTGGGATTTTTTGCAGTGATGTCATACCATTTTACCAGAACCATTTTAGTTCCCCAGAGAACCTTTCAGTAAAGTTTTTTTTTAACGAAAATAAAAACTGGCAGAGGGACAACAGGAAAAACAGATAAGACTTGTCTTCAGCTTTACATGTCTGTATATGTGTAGCAGTCACTGCTACAGCTGAACCAACCCAACATCCAACCAACCCAACATCCAACCAACCCAACCCCAGTGTGCCCTTTAGAACTCTCAAAAGATACAGCAGCACACAAGTTTTCTAGTGTTCATAGAAACAGGAACTCCTGAAACAAAAGCGGTCTATTCCTGGGAATACACAAATGTTTGGGAAGTGTGTTAGTGAGACAAATTCAAGTGAAAAATAAATGAAAAGAGGATGGTAGTATGTAATTAATAAGCAAAAACCGTTGTTCTCATAAGATCCGGCCAAGTGCAGTTGAATGCAGCAATCTCCTGTCATGATGAAAAAACAGATTACACATGACATTTAATAGAAAACTTTGTTTTTCCTGCTTTCAGAGAGTGCCAAGGAGGAATGGTGCAACCTTCAGATTTTACAAGCTTCCAAAGCGCTGAGAAGTCGGAGTAGAATCTAATCCAGTTGTACCTCAGGTGGCAATATCTTACATCACGCTCTAAAAATATTGATCCTAGTTACTATTGTATGTCCTGTTTGCACTCTTTCTTCTGTATATTGTGAGGTGATTTGCATATTTAACCTAAATAAATCCTCAAATCTCCAATCGAGGTAGCCTGGATTAATGTTACAAAAGTGAAAGGAAGCCAAAACAGGGCTACTGGTCTATTAGCTGCTTATTCGAGCATTATAAGCTTTCAGTTTCAAAATGATTGCACCACTGTGGTTGCCATGTGCTTCTATTTGAAAGAAACTATATTCTGTTGCAATCAAATGTACCACCTCTCATATCTACCTCAACACACATGTTAATGATATTCTCTACAGCATAACCCAACCCCCACCCATCACAGAAACATGTGCAAAACATTAAAGTTTTTTATTTTTATTGTTATTTTTTACAATTGCTAGGACACATTTCTCGATAGCTAGGTCATTTTTTAAAAACTGGTCACACAGTGAGCATAACAGCAGTTCCCTTTCGTTCGGGAACTCCTACGTCTCGTCAGAGGAGTTTCCAACGAATCGGGATCACGCTAGGGAGACCAATTGCCTTCGAGTGAATTTAAACGAGCCAATGGATATTGGCATGCAGGACTTGCATTCTGCAGTATAGTTTAATTCTTGTTTTGTACAGAAATGTGTCTTAGCGAGGACATTTGGCCCTCACAAGTGGCCAAACCTGTACACACACATACATTACATTGAAAACAATGACAGGATCTATCACATTTTTGTACCACACATTTGTCTTTGTCACACTGTTACATTTGTGTGTTTTGAAGAAGCAGAGGCACAGAAACCGGCAGTCACGCAGTTGGTCTGATTAATTACCTTTTTGAGGAAAGAGACTAATTTGGAACCAAAAAGAGGTACTCAACCTTCACAGACCTATAAATGAAAGGCATTTTCTACGAAAATATTAACTGATTGACCCCTAAGTAAGCTAATTTTAGATTGAAAGCCCTTTCTGGATGATGATAAATTCCCACCAGTGAGATGTTGTTCACAACAACATTTGCAACAAGGATAACTATTTAAAATTATAGGTTTTGAATTCGAAACAGACTCAGAAATAATTAGTTTGACACAGACACATCACTCTTGGACAAGTTGCTTTTGGATCGACAGAGAATCCCACATCAACCTTTTCCAAGGATGAGGTTCTCCTTCTTGATCAGCTCCTGGGGATTTATTAACCTAAGCAGGCCAGAGTGCTGAGCTAATGTAATTGTCTAAGCCGAAATAGCCAAGGAGCAGCAAGGCTTCTTTTATTTCTGAGAGAGATGGCAGTCAATTCCTGTTCTGATCCCTCACTAACAACTCACTCCAACTGAAGAAGCAGAAAGAGCATTTCAAAATGTTCAAATTGCATGTCAAATTACAGTGAATGGGGCAATTTTTTGAAGGATTTAAAAGCTAAAATAGTTTAAGTAAGGAACAATTAATGACGTGGCCGTTACATTATTTTTCAATAATTCACAGAGTCTATTTCTCCGCTTATACTACGGTTCACACACCTTTTGTCCTTAAAACGCTGATGTGTGTAGGACTACAGTAATTTCTTAAGCATCTAATCCCAAATTTCCAGTGCTAATTCCAGTACAAAAAGTCATTTTAGAGCTAGTAACAGAGGCTCGAGTCATTGATAGCAGACTAATGCAGTTATTGAGAGAGAGAGAGAGAGAGAGCGATTAACATGTGTGAATTACCTGAGTCTGTGAATCTCTCAGGCAGCAGTGTTAGCAGCCGCGTCTCTACTGTAAGTTCATCTGCTCCAAGGACAGCGAAGTTATTACCTCGCTAGTGAGAAATGTCATGCAGCTTTTAAGTTGCAAAGTATTTTATTTATAAAATCGCCAGCGCAGTTTCTGTCAGCGCAGTCTCATCCCAAGACGTCATATAACTGACGCCTTGGGACGTCTTTTGACCATACGTCAACATCCGCCTTTTTAGGGTACCCTTAAAAGTCGGTTAGATGACGTTATCGGATCCTAACCCTACCCCAGACCTAAACCTACCAAGGTAAAGCGTCAGTTGAATGACGGCCGGGGATCGTAAACTAACCGACGTTTAAGGGTACCCTAAAAAGGCAGATGTTGACGTATGGTCAAAAGACGTCCCAAGACATCAGTTATATGACGACTTGGGATGAGACTGTGTTATTTCTGCGCATGCAGGTGTGTATCCGTACTGAATGTGTGCGTGTTGGAATGGGAGAGACAGCGGGAAAAAGAGAAGAGAATACTGTATGTGCTGTATATGTAATAAATAATACATTAATAAAACGTAAATTAATGGCCATAAAAAAACATGGAAGTAATTTGTCATTTTTATCCTATTGTTTACTACATGTATTTGCTCGGTCAGTGTCGATGTGGGTTTTGGTATAGGTTGTAAAGCATGATGTAAAGACCTTTGAAATAACTCAAATTCTTTGTGTTCCAAGTGATATGGAACTGTAATGTGTTCAAGACCTGCCTGGAACTACTTTAGACATACGTTTCCCTAAAATAATTGCACACCTTAGAACGTTTGTCAACTAATCAGATTCAAGTATTCAGCCCTGTCGTATTATAATAAATAAATTAAAAAATAAAATAAAATAAAAAGCACTTACAATTAAAACATTTGTAGTATTTGAGCTGTAGAGCTGTTTAAATCGTAATTTTTACAACCGGTTTGGGACGTTTAGGGTCTGTGGCATTTGGAGTTGTAAAATAAATTTTAATTACTTTAATTACTAATTAAAAGTAATTTTTTCTCACTAAAATCATGTTAACTCTCATATTGGTCATATCTTGTGGCTATATTGCTGATAGGATTTTAATGTTTATGTATTGGGTCCATTCACAGCTCCAACTATGCCAGACTGTATCCCAGATTTTTGCTTCTTATTTTTTTAAAGGGTGGACAAGTGGGAATAACTTTTTTGTGGTAATCAGCATTATGATACAAATTGTAAATTTAATAAATAGCTATTTTATTTACTATGGTGTAGCATTGTGCAGAGTATATAGTGGGATATATATGGAGGGTATTCATTCACAGTGAATACAATTCACTATACAATTCACAGTGTGAATACAACTGCGTCACTGGCTGTAAACTGATAGTCAGGTCATGGCAGTTGGTTTACTCATTTTTGGCAGGCAGCACAGGTTACTTGTTTTTAAAACCACAGTACTTCCCCTCTGTCACAGATGTTTAACGGTCAAACACATGCATACAAAGCGGTGTGGACTGCTTTGCTGTATCTTGACTGATAAGATCACAGATGCAAGTGAAGGGGATGGAGCCCGAGCTCCCAGCTGTTCGGGGCTAAACGACTCACTAATTAGACACAGCAATTATGGCACTTATCTAAGAACTAAGAGGAAAAGGGGGATAAGATTGTGGAAAAAGCTTTAGCTTGTAGAGCACACACAATAATGTGTGACAGAGGCGTTTGTGAGAAGTTTGAGTGTGTATGTAATTTCCCTAATAAGAACTGATTTTTTTAAAGTGCATGTGAATGACATCATTTGAATGGGACTGGAGTGAAGAAAACTGAAATGAGGCAATACAAGGTCCACAGTTTTTAAAGATGTGAAGTCTAACAAAAATGAGAGAAAAAACAAGTGTTGGAAAGTTGATAAATTACTCTGCTATTGTCAGGGACATCCCCGACACAGCCACAGTCACTGAGAAAAAACGGAAAACCCATGATGATGGTTAACAAAACTTTGTACTTTCCAGAAATGAAAAGTTTCAGCAGCTTTGTGTTTAGTGAACATAGTTAACGTATAGGCTATATTTTACATTTTATATATTAAAAACGTATTTTTATTCAAACAAAACATATTTTAATTCAAACATATTTTCTTTCATATGTTTTGTGTCATTTTAAATGTTCGTATTAACTGAATTTAATCTGAGTGGGGGGATGCAAATATGCAAAACTGGAGAGAGAGAGAGAGAGAGAGAGAGAGAGAGAGAGAGAGAGAGAGAGAGAGAGAGAGAGAGAGAGAGAGAGAGAGAGAGAGAGAGAGAGAGCATCTAATCGGATTATGGAGGCAGAGTTTTGTACCGCACGCGTCTATTTCTCCTCTTATCTTCAACGTGAATGTCCGGCGTTTCCACACTTAATGCTGTTTTTTGGAAACATCACACTATCTGAAAAGTTTTTCCTGGGCAGAAATTGCGACATTCTGAAGATTATTTCACATTAGACGACATGGAACTGCAAATATTTATTATTGGGACTTTTCGGTTTCCACACGAGCTTCTGCTCGTCTCCGGGTGTTACTGAGGAGGAACACTAGCCTATTGACATTTCGCGTTATAGAGACATCAAGTTATTAAAATGAGTTGACAAAACTACGTTAAATTATTTTTATATGGACACTAATCTTATTTATAATCTGTAGGATATATGAGTGGGGCAACATGACGTCGCACACACTTAAAAGAAGTTTCGAACCTCAGTTTGGAGATTAAACGTGTTTTTTTTTTTATTATTGCATTTTTGCTCAATTTGGGATATATGATTTTAATGTAGGAAATGCCGACGAAGGAGACCAGGAGTTTGATCCGCATGACTTGAGGATTTTATCAAGGGGTTAAATGGTTCTGATAACAGACAGCAGGGATGGCGGAGGATCATCTCCAAGAAAGATTCAACCACTTAAACATGCTACAAGCGGCCAGAACTGTCCCACTATAGTGGAGGAATCACCTGATCGAGCAGGCGATGACGATTATGATGAATATCTCGGCTCGTGCGAGACGGAAGGGAACGATGAGGACTTCGAGGAATTGGGGGACTTCTCAGAACTGCCGGATGACAGGAGTATCGTCTCAGATGACTCATTTTATCCACCGGACGATGACTTTGCGGACTCCGAGAGAACCCCTTCTCCGGAGAGTCCAGAACCGCTGTCCTTTTTTCAAGCGTGTTGCAAAAACAATGCGCTCATAGTGAAATTCATGATAAGACAAGGTGTTACGGAGGAGGACGTTCGGGAGACGGACAAAAACAAAAGAGTAAGTATGAACATCCCACTTTACAGTACACTTATTATAAACTAGCCTACATACAGTGAAGTGTTTAACAACGATAAGATTCGTGAACAAATCTGAGTCGGAGTTATCAATGAACTGGTTGAACCGTTCATTATCGGTCTGAAGGATTCGTTATTTCGTTTGCGATTGGACTGAATCCGGAGTGTGAGAATCGGTCAGAGAAAGTAAATCTTTTCGAATCTGTCCTTCTAACGTTAGGTCTATTCCGGGTTAAATGGATAATTCAACCCAAAAATAAAAATTCTGTCATCATTTACTCCTCAAGTTGTTCCAAAGCTGTATGAGTTTCTTTTTTTTCTGCTGAACACAAAATAAGATATTTTGAAGAATGTAACCAGACAGTTCAGTTGACACTCTGTAGCCATTAAAGGTTGTATCAGCAATTTCAGGCCCAAACAAAAATTATCTCATTCATCTAATCTTTCCTAACGACCCGCTAGCTGCCTGCCGCAGGCTGACAAAAAAAAAAAAAAAAAAAAAAAAAAAAACAGGCTCTGAGATCTGCACACAAAAACAAATGGGTACAACCACCACTCAAAATCAAAATAAACAGTGTTCTAACCAATCACCAACAGGGGCGGGTTTTGTTTGTTTTTGCGCTAGTGCATGGCGCCTGCACACAAGAATAAGCCAGCGCTATCAACCTTATGCTATCAATGTACTAGATACATTTAACATGGAAGAGGCAATCCCCAAGAAGAGAATGAGGTTTAGGGCGAGGAGAGGGAATAATATCGTTATTCGTTAAAGAAACGAATAATAATCGGGAAGGCTTTTGAACGGTGGAGAGAACTCAAAGAATTGAAAAAAAAAATTTAATCAGACAACGCAAGGTTACAATGTTTCTTCTGGACAGGTGAGTTGCCTCTAGTGCTGAATTTTTTGTTTGTGAACTGAGTGTAAAAATATAATTGAGTAATATAATATGATATAATTGAGTGAAGCTCTACTAAACTTGAAAAGTGTGTGAGTTTTTGATGCACGAAGCGGGAGGGAGGGGCGAGCTAACTTGATTTGTTTGGGATCTCGCTTCAAACACAAACAGAAGTGACGTCACCCACAATCGCTGATACAACCTTTAACTTTCATTGTAGCCTATTTTTTTTTTTTTTACTACAATGGAAGTCTACCGTTGTGATTCTGAACTGTTTGTTTAAGCCTACCAACATTCTTTAAAATAGCTTGTGTTCCACAGAATAATGACAGAACTTTAATTTTATGGGTGAACTATCCCTTTAATAAATCACTGGTCCGGGTTGCTGCCTTCTCGTTCGAATAGTGTGTTGCCTAATAATTCTTACCTGTTTAATTGTGATTGTCACAATAACTTATATTAAGGCACTGCCCATAACAACTGCCTTACATTGATAAACTGATCCTACAAAACCCAACACTTCTTGTTGGGGTAGTGTGATATTTTGTTTGAATGTGGTAGTTTTATATACTTTCTCTAAAACGTGTTTTTAAATGTCAGAAAGTCAGTTAGACAATCAATTCTACTTGAACATCAAACACAAGTTTAAAGTTTGATTCTGGTAGACTGCTGGGACCTCTAAGGCATCTGCAAAACAACTGTAGGGGTGCAAAGTGTTTAAAAGTAATGCACAAATAATTTGCAGGCCTTTAGGTTTTAATGGAGTTGCACAGTCCCAAAAACAAGCCTCTTGCCTTTTCTCTTCTAGCACAATCCTTGTCATTCCTCGCAAAAATGAGTCCCTCCCTGAGTAACATCAACCTCCCAGAGCTTGAGCCCTCGACAGTTCAGAATGTATCACGTTACAACTTAAAAGCTTGGATTTTGGAGAATGTGTCTAAAAAAGTAAAATCAATACACTCAATAAAGAGAAGCTGATATGATGTCATGGCTAATGCAGTCCTGATAGCCTAACACACAGCTCTATAGGAGAATGACTGTTGAATGCTTTTAAAGAACCTCAAGAGCTCCACTTCACACAGGCGCTTCCCTTATCTCATCTGTCATCACTCTTCTATACTGGACAGTTCAGAGACACAGGCACAGGATTTCCCCACTAATAGTTCCAGCATGTGCACTGTTCATCTGAGACATCTCTGCATGGTGTAATGCTGTAAATGGGGTTATTAGTCAGTGCCCTTTCATAGGCCGAATGACATGGCAAAAAACAACAACACACAAAACATGTAGACACAGTAGTGGCTTAAAGTGATTTTTGGAGGGGGAACATTCGTTTTTAATGACCCCACATCTTTCATAGTTCGTATACATATAAAGTTGTGTTCAATATAATCGCAGTGTGTTTAAAAAAACTGTTTATTCAAGATCAAAACATGAAGAAAGATTTGTTTTTACTTAATAGAAAGTAAAGAAAAGGGAATATTAGGCTGTTCAAAGTCAAACAGTTACTGTATAAACTGACAAATGCGTGAAGATTTAGCTTTCTTGTGAATCACTGAACTAATATTTAGTTGTCTAACCACGGTTTTTGAGAACTGCTTTACATCTGTGTTGCATGGAGTCGACCAACTTCTGGCACCTGTGAACAGGTATTCCAGCCCAGGACGATCGCACTTCAGACCACAGTTCCTCTGCATTTCTTGGTTTTGCCTCAAAAACAGCATTTTTTATGTCACCCCACAGGTTTTCTATTGGATTAAGGTCCAGGGATTGAGCTGGCCACTCTATAACGTTAATCTTGTTGGTCTGGAACCAAGATGCTGCTAGCTTTAGCTTACTGGTGTGTTTTGGGTCGTTGTCTTGTTGAAACACTCATTTCAAGGGCATTTCCTCTTCAGCATAAGGCAACATGACCTCTTTAAGTATTTTGATGTACTGTGATCCATAATCCGTAGTATGCGATAAATAGGCCCAACACCATGGTATGAGAAACATCCCCATATCATGATGCTTATGCCACCATGCTTCACAGTCTTCACAGTGTACTATGACTTGAATTCAGTGTTGGGGTCTAGACCCAAAAAGAACAATCTTGCTTTCACCAGTCCACAAAATATTACGGCATTTCTCTTTAGGCCAGTCAATGTGTTCTTTGGCAAATTGTATCCTCTTTTTTAACAATGGGACTTTGCGGGGGCTTCTTGCTGATAGCTTAGCTTCACATAGGCATCTTCTAATTGTTGCTGTAGTTATGGGTAACTTTAGATCTTCTTTGATCACACTGGAGCATGTCTTTGCCATTTTGGCTATTCTTCGATCCATTTGAACCGTTTTCTTCCACGTCTTTCTGGTTTTGGTTGCCATTTTAAAGCATTTGATACCATTTTAGCTGAGCAGCCTATCATTTTCTGCACTTCTTTATAAGTTTTCCCCTCTCCAATCAACTTTTTAATCCAAGTACGCTGCTCTTCTAAACAATGTTTGGAAAGGCCCATTTTATTCAGATCTTCAGAGAGAAATGCACTATAACCACCATTTTACAGCCCAGTACTGCCTTCATCCTTAAATAAGGGCCACTTATTGACAGTTTTTTCACAGAATGATTAACTTCACTAATCAAACTCCACTCTGCTATTATTTTGAACACACCCCTTTCAATTAATTATTCAATTATACAGAATTAGCAATATACATGCCATGACTGTTACTCTACTACACTACTACTAATAAATTACTTGCCATGTAGAAATATAATTTCTACCAAAAAATGTATATATATTGCTACAGGTTTTATTACTGTGAAAAAAGAAACGCATACACAACATCTCACAGGAAAAATTATATTACAGTGACTACAACTTAATCAGTTATTAATATTATGTTGGTTTTCTCTTGTTATTGCACGTGTTAATAATTTATTTGTATGACAGCCTGCCATGCTTCATTGCGTTATCACAAATAAAACAATTGACTCCAAGCACAACTTTGCAATATGCTTACAAAATTTTAAAAAACTATTTTTTTTTTAAATACTTTTTTAATAAAGGGTGAAAATGCCAATTTTTTCTACAGCAGACATACATAATAATACTAAATAAAAGCAACTAAAATTGTTTTTATTTAGTATTTTTAAATAGTATTAAATAAGTATTTTATTTAGTATTATTTAATAAAAAAGTATTATTTATCATATATTTATGTATGAGAGAGCCGATCTAAGTGATTTTTGTTAGCAGAGGTGCCATAGTATATCATGCTGTCTTTTAATGTCATTATATCGCTAAACTTACATTACGAAGCAGAAAAATATCTAAGCAGTGCTGCTGATTTAAAGGTCCCTTTTGAGTGAACTGTTAACATCATTACGGGATGCATAACATCTGCATTTTCAAGCCCATCTGTATTTTACATTATATACACATGACCCCTAACATCCTGTTTACCATACAACTAATATTGCTAGGAGTTCACTGCACTTGTTCTTGCAAATCTGTGGCTGGGCTAGATTGCATTTGTTGGAAGAAAAATAGTATAACACTCTTAAACTACACCACCAAATAAAACAGGTCTAGCCTATTTACTAGAAAGTCTCACTCACTGGAAGATTCATGGCCTTTCATTCACACACTGCTTTGCAGGTAGTGCTTTCCAGTTTATGTACGCATCAGAATCACATTGAGCTCAGCAATGATGTAATATCAAGTCATGTTACCCACTGACCTGTTTTCTGGGACTGCAATGATTCACAGCCAGACTGACATGATATTATCAAATCCAGGCCAGCATGCTCACAGTTTTTTAGGACAGCTTCTGTTTCAATGTGGTTTGTCCTGTTATATACTACTGTTCATCCTAAAAATGAATGAAATTACAAGTTAATAAGTAATCTAATGTTCATTACAAAACACTTTAAAACTTAGTATAGTGCATAGTACAGTGCAGTATTGAGATTTAGCATTTCACACACACAATTATGATACCCACAAATACATCCACAATTCTATTAGAAGTATCAAAGACGCCGTATTTTGTCTTCTTTGTCAAAGCTGAACTGGAGGACAAATCCTGTAACTCCTCTTTCATTCAAATGCTCACAAGGCTAATCCTTTCTATTTTAAGAATCAACCAGGCCACAGATTACCCACAACACGTCTACATTTGTATTAATACCAAGCTGACTATTTGATATAAAGTTTGATATAAAGAGAAATGGGTTGAGTCCTGAATTAAATTTTAACGTTTTAATAAATCTGCCTATGATTTTTTTTAACAGTTCAACTGTATTGCTTGGTGATACAAAACATAAAAATTGAAAATGCAATTAATACCTTACAGGAACATTGAACATTAAAATTATTTGTCATTCCACATATGCTGTTTTTTTATTTGTTTTTATTTTTTTTGTACATGAAACATTAAAGGAGACCCAAAAAGATTCCAAAAAAGCATAAAAAAGCACAATTAAACTCTTCTGAGCCCATATAATAATTTTGTACAGAAGCAGCTTTTGACTGTAAATTACAGAAGGGCAGATTTTGGGTCTTAGCTCTGGTTTGATAAGCATTTAGTAAGATTGTCTAATCACTGACACTTTTGGCAGAGGTGTAACGTCCTTGCATTATTCACCCTGAAAAGGGTGCTCTAATGTTGATTGCCAGGCTTTAAAGGGTTAGTTCACCTAAAAATGACAATTCTGTCATTAATTACTCACCCTCATGTTGACCCAAACCCGTAAGATGTTCGTTCATCTTCGTAACACAAATCAAGTTGTTTTTGATGAAATCCGAGTTTCTGAAAAAAAAAAATATGGGGTAAGTTGTAACATTTGCACTTCTGTCACTTTCAGTACAACAAATGGTAGGTCCTAGAATAAAACTTTAAGTGTCCATTTGTAGCAGAGATGTGTATGTTGTGTAAAAGAAAAGTTGTACCTAACTTTTTAATAATTGAGCCAAAACCAAAATGTGTTAGGTTGTGCCCCGCTCTCCCCTACCCAAAAGAAGTTCTGCTCTCTGCTTGTTTCCATGGCTCTAGTGGCACCAAATGGAACTGAAAAAGGTCATCTGGGTACTTTTTGACTATTTTATGAGTACTATAAATTCGGACAAACATCTTTCATCACAGACTGTTTTTCACCTGTACTATATAGTATGGAAGTATGTGATTTCGGATGCAGCTTGAGTCACATTCACTAACTCTGAATATGCACAAATGTGTAACTTTTTATCCTAAAATTTATTAAATATGATCAACCGCAACCATATGTGGAAAAACGTATTCTAGGTGTCCTGTTTATTGTTTGAACTAGTTTTAAGGTTCTTTTAGAGAGCACAGTACAGTATGTTTTTGGAGAGTGGCAAAAGGCTATAGGAAAGATTGTGTGGAAAGCCCTTACATGAAGATGGTTTGGACATGTTTTATGCTGATTATTATTAACATTGGGCATTCAGGTTGCCTGATTTAGAATTCTCCAAATTCATTAACATTAGAACGAGGTTAAGAACAACTTGTGCTGTGAATTAGATGGAAATATTTAGTGACAAATGTAACTATTGGTTGTCTCCAGTAATTATGTAACTATAGTTGGGATTCTCAAACAGAGCAATGTTTTGATAAGTGGCACAGAGCCATTACATTTGCACTTCAAGGGAATTAACCTACCAACACCAAAATCTTGGTAAAAAGTGGTTATTCTGTATTATTATTATTATTATTTTCAGTTAGAACTGATAAGGCTGGGTAGACACTATCGTTAAATCAATTTTAGTCAATCTTCTTTGATGAACCAACATCAATCCTTAAATCTCAAAATCTATATTTTAGTGCAAGCGGCACATGCACTGTAAAAAAAGTTGCAAAGTATTTTGAGACTGTTTTCCTCAAATGTATCAACTACTAGTAAAAGTTTCCTGGCCAGGGTGGAAACTTCTTCACTGTATTGTCTCATGTGTGTGTTGACTCTACAGACTGGACTAATAGTGGCGTGCTACCAAGGGTATGTGGATGTTGTGATTGCTCTTTCCCAGTGTCCTCACCTGGATGTGAACTGGCAGGACAATGAGGGAAATACAGCCCTCATCACAGCTGCCCAGGCGGGTAAGAACCATCTAACAGCCTTCAATCCAATCCTGACATATTTACATTTATATTGCCATCATAAAGTTTAAACAACTTGTTTCTCAACATTCAAAATAAATGGAGAGTAAAACTTCAAAACACTACTATAACTGAACTGTCGAGTGCCCTATAAAGGTTATGTATTCAACAGTTGACTGCATTTCCATAATTCACCTGAACAATTGCAGGTCACATCACAATCTCTAACTACCTTCTCAACTACTTTCCCGGGCTTGACATCGAGAAGAGGAACTGCCACGGTTTCACCGCTCTGATGAAAGCTGCTATGCAGGGTCGAGTGGAATGTGTCAAAGCCCTGATGCTGGCAGGTACTCGAGCCTCAGATCACTGTGAAAAAGAACTGCCAGGAAACTGCAATATAAACCAGCTGTTACACGATTAGCTACAAGACAAGGATACAATACAGCCATAATCATACCACAGATTTAGTATTTTGTCATTTGCTATTTCTTTTGCCATTCTGAATCGATATGCTGCTATTTTGATTGGAAATAAGCAAACAAAGTGTTATGCAGCTCTTGCACCATGCAAACTAAAAGCACAAAAGTGCATTTCTCTCTAAGGTGTGTTAACTACTGTGTTCACTATTGCAGGCGACACAGACACTACTAAACAATAAAAATGTCTCCTTGCTATATTTGAAACATTCATAAGCATTACTTTTGCCGGTTCCTTGTGACAGCTTTTGCGTCATTGGCATCGTTTAAACACTCTCATTCCTGCGTAATAATCAAGAAACTTCACTGTCGTACCATGAGTGCAGCAGGCGAGATGACTACACAAACTTAGTCCCGGTCACATTGGAAGCTGGGCACTATTTTCAGGTGCTGCGTCATAACATTACACCTGCTGCACTCATGGTGCGACAGTGAAGTTTCCTGATTATTACGCAGGAATGAGAGTATAGTTCCTAGTCAGATCAGCCTAGAAAATCGCAACTTTACATTTTCCGTCTGTCTTAGTGCACGATGTAACTATAGAAGAGTCAAGTTTTAAATAGGAAAAATATCGAAACACTTTGGTAATTTTTTTGGGAGAAATGCTAATGGTCTTGTGCACTTCAATGATGTATGCTAAGCTATGCTAAAAGTGGTACCGCCAGAACCGGAGATCGGCTGAATGGATTCAAAAAAGGTAAAACTCAACAGTTAAACTCTGGGGGAGTTGGAAAATGAGCGTATTTCCAAAAAAAGTGGAGTATCCCTTTAAGTTCCGTGCTAGTCTCACGATGGGGATCTTAGATTTACGCCGGGCACTGGTTAGACTGGTAACCCCATTCGTTGTCATCCAACGTAACTCGGAGTGACAATGAAAGGGAACGTCTCGATTACGTATGTAACCCTCGTTCCCTGAGTAGGGAACAGAGACGTTATGTCTGCCTGCCACTTCCGCTGTGCCGCGGGAAAAAAAATAACCAATGAGAGTGAGTAATTACTTTTTTGGCTAAAACCGAAATGTTATTTAGTAGAATATTGTAAATGTGCCGTAACTCCAATCACATCAGTGCATTTACTTTTTCATCAGGGGCTGATCTGGAAGCCAGGGACAATGGGAGGAAGTTCACTGCGCGAGAGTGGGCCATCTTCACAAGCCGCTACGAGACCGTCTTTGCCATGATGCGGCTGATGCATCAGCCGTGTGCGGACCAGTTCTGTGACGCCTATCGGCCAGAGTGGCCCCTTCTGTCCGCATTGGTGGCCAAAGCTCAGGCGCCCAAAGGATGCATCCGTAAAATTTCAGAGACACTACGTGACTTCTTTGACATAAGTAACGTCACGGAGGCTTCAGAGGACGGGGTTCTGGATCACATGGTGCGCATGACAACAGCACTGAGCAGTCCGTTCATCGCAACGGCGTGTCGAACGGTGTGTCCGGACAGCCCGCCTTGCGTGGGAAAACGACGTTATTCAGTTCAGGAGATCCTGAAGAAACAACGCATCGCACAGCTGAAAGGTCTGGGACCCGAGCGCCTCGAGAACTACAAACGTCTTTTCCAGAACTCCCGCGTCCTGCTGGTGCCCAAACCCAAAGATCGCCGCGCGAGTCTGCAGGCCCAAACGGACATCTCTTCGTCCTCTCAAGTCATCCGCAGGACCAGTCTGCTCCCCTTAAACATGCTGAGGAGGAGCAGCGTCAGACCAGGTATGGTGGTGCCCAAGCTGAGGATTAGCAAGGCTCCTACGCCAACCTACGTGCCGGAGAAAGTGCGGCGGAAAAGCAGCTTTGTAGAAGACCAGTTCCTTCAGATCCCCAAGTGGAGATATAAAGAACTTAAAGAGGAGAGAAAGAAAGCAGAGGAGGCGGAAAGGAAAAGACTGGAGGCCATAACAAAAAGACAGCTCTCTACTGGCAAAAGGAAATAAGTGTGTGCAAACTCAACATTTGATACTTGAAATTCATTCCTGATATTGGATGGAAACGTATTTTACTATTTATTGTTTTTTTAGTTATTTTTTTGTAATGGTAAATGCTTCTAAACTATTTTTACCCTCTTCAAAATGGGGGTAAAGTTATTGACTTAAAGAAGCTCCTTTAATATTTTTGCAGGTTTATGAGCAACAGGAAGCTAGCCAAACCAGATCAGCTATATGGGTACACTACTAAAACAAGATGCTACTGTGTGTTTACATCCTTAAAATAGGACCAAATGCTAGCATTGGCTCAGATTTGTCAGTATTTAATCATCATGAATGTACTTAACAAAATACATTTTTAATACCTCATTTTTGAAAGTATTTTTCTAAACATTGTAGGAGACAAATAGTCAGACAATCGCCAGCAAATAATGAAAGACGGAGTAGTGTAGTATCACGGATCAGCATCTTGTTTGATATTTTCTATACATGTATTTTACTACGTTTTATACTACTAAAGCACAGTTTGTCGCCCCTATAAATTTGCACACTAAATGACTAGCCTTTGCCAGTAATTAGCAAGGACCTGCTTGTGATGAAGAGATCCACTTGAAAAATGGCTAAACAGGTAAAATGAACGGCAAAGCAAATTTACTCATGTTTAAAAATCATATAAACTACTGTTAAAAAACTTGGCATAACAGATTTCTTTTTAAAAGAAATACATTTTTTTTCTCACATTAAATTGATCAAAAGTGATAGTAAAGAAATTTAATAATGTTATAAGTTTTGTATTTGTAACACTGTTTACACAAAAATATTGGACAAATGTTAAAACATTGATAATCATAGGAAATCTGACAATGAAGGATGCAATAATGGCTTTATTCACAAGAATAAATTACATTTTAAATTAAATTAGAAAACAGTTATTTTAATTTTCACTAGATTACTGTTTACTGTATTGTTGATCAAATAAATGCATCATAGATGATCATTAGCCTTTTATTTATTTATTTTTTAACAGTAATGAATCTTGGCAAACTAGTAGTTTAAAAAATCAAGTCAATTATTTAGCAAAAGAGTAGCCATCAATTATTAAGTTGAAAGGTTTTTCCTAAAAAGATAGCTTTGGGGTAAGCTGTGCCAGAGGTTCAACTAACAGTGACACTGAAATTTACCCTCAAATCCAGAAAATACCGTTTTATTTTATACTGAATATTTAATATTATGCCAGCTATTATGAAAATGCAAATAAGGTGCAGCAAAATACTTGCAAAATGCAAACATTAGCAAACTATTCCCCAATTTGAACTTGACATGACACAACTTACCCCCAACATGGGCAAATGCTTTGGGATGGGGATTTTTTAAAAGGCCTTATAAACACTTTCTAACAATTTCAGTTTATAGGATCCATCCTGAAATATATATTAAGTAAAAAGTGGCACAACTTACCCCGCTCTTCTTCAGATCCAGGAACACTAAAACCAAATTCAACAACAAATCTCAGGTATGAACGGTTCTGTATGCAGAATGATAACTTTTTTTAAATGAAAGTATATGGAGTGATATCTGTTTGAAATGTCTTCTCACTGACCGTCTCGTCATCTCTACCGCACCACTGTGCCTCGGACTACACAAAACAAACACACACTACTCATTTTATATGGAAGTCAAAACCTACCAGTGCTGACGTTATGTCAGGTAACCCTGTTATTGTAAAACAGTGCTGTTTACACTATTTTAGGTTGTACTAAATAAACCAAAAGTGATGACCAGCAATACCTGGAATAAGAGTGTCATTGTAACTGGAATAAAACACAGCTGCTTTGTAATACTATAAAGTGTGACATCATTTTGTTGAACTTTAAGCAGGTGTAAAGGTGAAGCACTGACCTTATTAAGCTATTGAGGTCACCGGTATGAGCTGATAGACGCTGAGGTACTTATCTATCTGCAAGGTCAGCGCTTGCTCAGGAAAATGAAGCACCCTCTGCTGGAGAACCAAAGCACTGACATGTGATCTGCAGCAGGACTGATAGCCGATCAAAGACAAATACCCTGAGAGGACCTGAATGTCAGATAGACCCCTGGGTCACTCTGAACTGGCTTCAAAGTCACAGCTCAATTTTCAGATAGCACGCGATGGAAAAGTACAACCTTGACCTGAAACATGACATTTCGTAAGGGTTTAGCCGCCATTCAAGCTTTTGAGTTTCACCTTGAGGTTTGGCCAGCTGGTGTGCTAATGGCATGTGCCACAGAAGTCTTGCTGTTTCGGGCCCAGAACACGCCGTGGGATCAACCCGTAGCCTGCGGCAGCTGCTGACTCTTATCGCACCTGAGCGGAACACAAAGTCAATGGATAGGGATAGCAAAAGAGCAGGAGAAGACGAGATAATGAAAGAGAGGAAGAGGAGGAAGCAAATCCTGAGTGGCATTGGGAAGAGAACAGGAAGCCGTCAGGGCTTTGCCACCCTCAACTCGTCTATAGACCATGAAAACTAGGCCATGGGATTACACACAAATTTTTCCTGCTGTTCTCATTAATAATATTCAATAGGACAAAACAGACATGGCAATTGTTTGATTTTTTTATTACAGTGCTTGCAATGCAAGTATTGAAATCCCTCTACTTTTTACTTGCCACAAATTCAGTTTATTCAGCTCAAACCACTGTCATAAACATAGACAACTAAAACGGCATTAATTTGATCAATTCTTTCTTGTAACTACAACCTTCTACTGATTATTTTTCTTCTGGAAATGCAATTCTAACAAGAGTACTGAAATCCCTCTACTTTTTATTCTTCGCAAATTTCCCCAAAATGTATAAGAAGTAAATGTGTGTGCATGTGTAATATATATATATATATATATATATATATATATACACACACATACACATACTGACTGGAATCGATGATCACACTATTCATATACTGTCTCGCAAGCACTATTTTTTTTAAGGATATGCAATTCTAGCATATGAATGTTTTTTAAACGCAAACAAACTGTCCTTTTTACTCTCCATAACAACTTTTAGCAATTCATTTAAATTGAACCACGTAAAATTATTTTGTAGATGATTTCAGCTTTACATGTCACTACCTATTTGTAAAAGCATTGATATTTGCATCAGGTAATGGAATTGTAGCAATGAATTTGTTTTTAAGAGCAAAAAGCCGTGCATGGTTTTATATTAACTCTTTATTTAGATAACCACACCTAGTACCTAATGCCTAATATACAACATTCACCGAGTTCAAAAAAATGATTTATACAATTTACATCTCTCTGGAACTATTCATGTAAAACAAAATTAAAACACAGTTCCACATATCCCTCATGAAATGAACCCACGGAATTAGCATGTTTCTGATTAGTGATTGGCAATGGAGCCTTTAGTGTTGCAATGATTTACAGGCTAGAGAGATAGGAACGTTTGTCATGATACTGGTCGAAACAGGACGCTTGCAGGCACATACGGAATGGGGGGGGGGGGGGGGGGGGGGGGGGGGGCGTACGGAATGCTTGATGGCAAAAGATCCCTGGGAACCTGAGCAGGTGTTTGGGGTGGTGTGGTCCTGGCCCCGTGCCCGTGGTGGTCTACAGCTGGGTTAAGGCCTCACTTCCGAGGCTGGTGGATGTGCTGGTTGATGTGATGAGGCCCAGGAAGCTTCTGTACCGAAGGCACAGGTTTCTGATGGGCCACCTGGGCAGCAGCAGGGGTGAAGTCTTTATCTCCCTGAGGAGGACAAAAAAATAATAACAGCCAATTATAATGTGTCCCTATGATAAGTGACATGACAAATGATCTGGTGCAGTGAATAACACTGAAAATTATACAACACTCAGTCCTGGTCCTCTCATCTGATTGGCCGAGATGTGTTCCAAGAGTGCTATCTATTGTAACAGCACTGTGATGTTTTCCAGGGGTATCATTGTTAATAAAACTATTACATTTTGTTTTGTTATTTGAAATAAAGCTTAAATAAAATAAAATACAAATATTAGTCAAAATCCTTAAACTAAATTAAAATTAGAAATGTTTAATTGAAATTAAAGTTGTAGCACTAAAATTATGAACTGGACATAAAAACAAACTAAACTTAAATAACAAAAAAAAAAAATTACTAAAGTCAACCAAAATTAAACAGAAAGACGATAAATTATGGATTACTTCCCTCAACTGAGAATTCAGATGTGCACTGTTCGTCATGATGGTTTTAAATGACTTGAAATATGAATAGAATTACTATTTTTTTGGTAAGGAACTTTCCATAGGAGTGTGAAATATTAAACTTACACAGGTTCAAACTAGGCTAATGCTCTTTTTTATGTAATTTATGTTGAAGTGCTTGGGTGGCTTTTAAATGGTAAGACTTTTGTTTTTGTAATCAGGCTCTCAAAAAATTATATAACAATGTGGATTTAGATTTATTAGCCAATACATCGGCTTTTGATAAGAGACTGAGATCTCTTTGCCCTTGTTTCATGTCTATTAACATGAAAAGGAAAGCAGCACAGAAGCATCTGACAAAAATCCCATATTGCACGAAAGCAGCAGACATTCTCCAACATCACTTTAATCTGTATGAGAGAGTCTTTCAGAGCAAGCTTTTGAAGTAGATTACGGGGTGGACAGTCCAACACAGTGTAACAAGTCAAGACTGAACACAAGCGTGGCATTTTTCTATTTTCTGTCTGTTTACTCGCTTGCTGGAGGACTAAAAGAGCCTCAGATGTGAGTATTTAGAGAAGAAATGTTGCAAAAATTGTGTCACTAGAAGCCGTTTAGATGACTTCAAAAGTAAAAGGAGGCCAATGGCCCAGTAAAAGGGCTCCATGTGCATCGTGACGTCCTCTAGGGTCCCTCGCAATGGCCTGTGACATATGTACTCAAACACATCACACATCTCGAGCATGTTTACACAGAGGACCCTATATAATTAAATGGCAAACTCTCTCAAAACGCTGCACGCTCATCCTGGTAAGCATGCACAGATTTGTCACATCAAAACATAATAAATCCTGAGACACGGCCAGTCCCATGGCGGCAGAATGGATTAAGGTCAGCTTGGGCTGGGAACAACCAGAGTGAACTCTATGTGACGAGCCATTCAACAAACCCCATACAGAGTCTCCAGCATATCGGACTATTGATATGATCTCAATAAGTGATGCAAGGCTAAAACGGCTTTTATCGGAGCAAACTATGTCTCAGGAGCCTCAGGCTAGGATTTCATGAGGACAAACTTTGGGGATTTTAGATACGAGTAGGTTTAAAATGAATTTGGCTCTGCTTTCACACCAGATGTAAATATTTTTTGCAGGGAAATGTTTGATTATAAATAAGGCAATTCTATGGTCATATTCAAAATGAGTATAAACATTTACAAGCAAACAATTCGACAGTTTTTATGTGTACAGCAGTCCAAAATGTCTTTGGACAAGGAAAATTGACTGAAAAATTAGAATAAAATACCGGTAAGTACATAAACCTGGAGCAGCATTTCAATGCAATTTTTTACGCAACGCAAATTTAACGCAATAAATAAATACTATATCATACCTTCACATTTTATCCATTTATATTTCATCAAATTATATATATATATAGGATATATTTTATTTATGCACATTAATGCATATTTATATTTCAGTCCCTTGTGTTAAATTATTCTGAGATTAAAACGTTCAACTGTTTATTTATTTATTTGGTACTTATTTGGATTTAACATGAATCACAACAGCTTGCTTGATCTGTGTTTCTCTCATGAAGCTGTTAGACCATCTTTTCCTCTCTCTACTCTGTCAGCAGACCAGATTGTGAATTTTCACATCACTATCACATATCACACATTCAGGAATCTGTCTTTGGTGTGAATAGACCTTTATGAAACAATTTATCTCACATTTGCTATGAACAGGTAGCCTGGGAAAACCCAGACAACTTCCGGCAAATTTAGATTTGCTCTGAAAATTAGTCTGGCAAAGAGCTCATTCAAGCCCATTTCCAATCCGTCGAAATCACGGCACCAATCAGAAACGTTGGGGCGGGCTTTACACAATGATAACAGATTTTGAAGCAGATTTTGTAGTCTACATTACAAAGATGGATGCCGCTGTCGAACATCTCTCATTCGAATCAGCAATCACATCTGTTTTAAGCGATTTGAACGTTTCCTTTTTGTTACGTTGTTTCTCGCCGGCTGCCGCTCTGAATACGTCATCTCTTTCATCGCTCTGATTGGTTTTAGGTCTACCCGCGACGTCCGTTGGTGACGCCCCTCTGGAAATGATTCGTCTATGACGCTTTGCCTCAGTTACAACTGAGAATGGTCTGGTTTTATTCAAGCTAATGAACAGGCCTAGTTTCTATAAGCCATTTAAACTGTTGGACCAGGAATAATTTGGCCTTTGCTTTAGATTTTATGATGTCAATGGACATGTGTACCAACCTTAGTGACGACTCCCGAGACCACAACATGCATCTTTGGTGGGCTAAAGATTGGAAAAAAAGAAAAAAAAGAAGAGAAGACCACAGTTACAAACAGAAAGCAACGTCTCTTATACAAACAACCAAAAAAACATTTAAATATATATGCTAGTTAATGAAGCACAAGCAAAACAGATAACAGTGTTTGTGAAGCAAATCATTCTCTTTTCATGACAAACAGCAACTGATCGTAAATAAGCCTGTGTTTTAATCAGTCTCTGATTTTTTTAAGGATCATTAATTTTCCACAGGGAATGTGTGAAGGAGAACACAAACAACTCTCTAGTCTGGTAATGAATGAACCACTCATATTTCAGAAGGGTGAAAAACCCTCCGTGGGTTTCAGCCAGATTCGGCTCAATAGTGCTGCCTTGTGTCCAGGAATGTATGCAGAAGGTGAAGGCCAACATTTGACCAGAGAACTTGTTTGTGCTTGCAGGTAAGAGTATTAGTGAAATGAGATGAACTTATAAACCAATTAAAAGCAAAAGGTTCATACAGATGTAACTTTAGACAGCAGCTAGTGAGACAGAAAAAATTATATATATGAGTCAATATTTTTAAATTAATTAATAATATGTAGATAATTATTAACATACTGTATAATAAATATGTACCAACTAAGGCTTTACCAGCACCATCCATAATTGGGTAATTTATAAATTGATCAATGCCGAGCTGACAGCAGTTTGTCGGGCTGTGTGTGATGAAAGCGTGAGGCCTGAACTGATTAGCTGAAGGTCAACAGCCAGCTTCATTATGGGTGCAGGAGCTCGGAGTCAAATTGAGCTCAATCAAAGATCTGACGTGTCTGTCAGCAAACGCCCTCTACTCCAGAAAGCCTATTTTCTATGTCCGGACACGCATCTGATCAGGTGCATGGAGGGAATTCTAATGCAACAAATTAGCTACAGCGCTGATGGAAACACCATCATATAGATCTCACAATCAGCATGTGTGATCGAAATTCACCAGGCCACCAATTACAGTGGGATTAGCATGATAGTTCTAATTGTAGCATAACATGGTCTACAATACTACTGATGAGTGAAACAAGATAATGAACACGATATTGCCTAAACAGCCATTTGCATATGTGACATTGATGATGTAAACTAACAGACAGAAGGGACTCGTACTGTTTTCGCCAAAAGAGCAACCCCGCTATGTCGCATACCGCTCTAACAGAGACGTTATAACATTTTTTTTAACAATTTATTTTTGGCACTGGCCCACCAAATGTGATCGACACTCGGGACAGTTAACGGGCCAGTGCTGCATCATCAAAAAAGCTTAGAGTTCTCTTTCACGTCGTCTTGTGCTTGAAATGATATACTCAAACAAAATTAAAGCTGCAATCCATAGCTTTTTTTGGGTTAGAAATTACCCATAATACATATTTGAGAAAATACATAACCAGCCAGTGTTTAAAACTATCTGCTTGCTGTAGCCCGATTCAAAGCGGTAAGCTTATAATAATGTTTTTAATTCCAGTGGTACTGGTGGATTTCCGCGGGAGATTCGAGCATGTCTTTGCATCATTACGTCACATCTGTACACATAAGGAAGAAGTCTCGGCTAGTAGGCTATATTGTGAGTGAGGATGTTGGAGGTGGAGATTTATAGCCTTTTCTCACAACACTTCATATGGTTAAACTTATCAATTTGATTAGGGATTCAGAAAGGTTCAAAAGACTTTGTTCGGACTTTGGATTGGCTACAGAAAAAAAGAGACTGCAACAGGACCCATGTGAAAACAAGGATACATATCGGAAGGACATTACATGTAGTCACGCAATGCTGACGTTGTTAACATTATCAATTTGAGAAAGTATAATTTGCACGGTTTTGCCTGATATGATAACTTTGGTTTAATCAGCGCTATTTACTGCAGAATCAGAGCAAATGTGGATGTTTCTTAGTTCAGATGACATTTTCCATTGAAAATTCTTATGTTGGTCATACTTCCAAAAAGAATAATCTGTGATTCTGAATGCCAGTATCCGTGTCAAGGGTGTTGAACAACTCGCATAAAGTTAATAATTACGCTAATTACTGCAATTGCAGATTTCGAACAGAAATAGGGACAAAGAGGAAAAACACCAGACAGCAGCTTTAAGTCCCAATGCATATCTTGGTAAGTATCCTTGAAAACAGTCAGTTATGACTGGTAAAAAATATTTAAGCCTGCAATTTTTTTTAAGTCACTGGCCATACGCAGGTGTGGCAATGATTTAGTTTTTGGCACTGCATATACAATGATAGTCAATGGGATCCAATGTCATTGACTTTCAATGTATGAACCCTCTACAGGAGCAATAAAGACAAACAGGTCCAGAGCTAAATGACTTGAAAATTTGAACTCTCTCTTTAAGCCCTGGTCACTTCTCAAGGCCTGCATGAATATGCATGTGTGGAAAGTAGGGGGAGTAAATGGAGGGGTCTGATGTAAAACCAGGTGCTCCAGGCAGTTGGTGAGGTACAAAATGGCCTATAAAGATTCCAGAGGGACAGGGAATTTACCGCCACCATATGAGCACAGAGCAGAAACATAGCTCCGAGCATGTGGAAGCCGTCAGCCTCAGAAATGACTCTCATTCATTTTCCAAAGCCAAGCGTTTCCCTTAAAGCACTAACTCAAAAGTGAAGGTCAAAAGTGATAATTGACCTTGACAGGAAAAACAACTCAATTTTCCAGTAGCCCTTCTCAAATACTACACCGTCTGTAGTACATTACACCACCAGTCGCACACTGCAGAAAACCGAGCTGTAAAGGTATGGAGGTATTTTTGGTGCAAAATGCACCTGTGCCGCGCCTCCGTGTTGTGATTATTGTATGCAATATATTTACTTCTTATTTATTAAATCCAGGTAATTGGTTGATAAAACGTTAATTTAAAATTAAGATAAAATTACTACAAAATGAAATTCACTTTAGAGAAAGGCTTTGTGCTTTTTTTGTTTGAGGTTTCTGTGAAAGTTTTAGTACCGCTTCCAGAGAACTGTCACGTCCATAACATTGTTTTTTCCTCATAAATGTGAACACGAAAAACTAAATTGAGTAATTTATGTTTTGGGAGAACCAACCCTTCTTCATCCGGTGTTACTTTTGGTAATCTGTTAGTATGTAAGAGCCAACAACGCATCAAAGATGCTCGCAGACGCGTCGCCGAGCCCAGAAAAAGATCTAGCATGCTAGATATCCACAGCTGTCACATGACTCAACCTACAGCCAATCAGAGCGAGGTATGGGTTTAAGGTCAGAACCGCACAGTTCAGCCCGACGTTTTGTAGCATGAACAAGGCTTAAGCAACTCTTCTCTCTCTGTGACTTCAAATTTACTGATACACATGTGTGGCTGGCTATTCTCTACAACTACAAATTCCACTGTCACAGGCGTTCAGTTGTTTTGCACCAAAAATACCTCCATAAAATGAGACAATTCAATTGCGATCACAGCATGAGACATCCTGATGTCTCAACATATTAAAGGCTGAACATAAATGAGGGCATTGTGAGAACTGTGGGACTTTGTCTGTAATGCTGTGAAATCTAGAATATGTCAGAAGTTTGTGGCTTTCATCTTGCTGTGAGGAGGAGGAAACTCCAAAGATTCAACACAGTGAGAGAGAAAGAGAGACTTGCCACAGGGATAATCTCCCTTTGAGGCATAACAGTGCTGCTCAACCCATCTCATAACTTCCTATCTGTTATAATCTCAGATTAAACAAACACTCCTTTTAAGGGCACAAATCATATAAATCTTATAAAGCCCTATTTGGGGCTTAAAAAAAGGTGAGATTTTGGTATAAAAGCTCAAGTTATTGAAATCATAGTGTAAATTAATAAAAAAAAAAAAGGAAATAGGATTATATCTCTCCCTACAGAGGTCATTCACAACCTTATGTGTTGGGATATAATTATTAACCCCCTATGCTTTGAACTACGTGTGTAGCTAAAGATTTATCATACAAAAATGTTGATCAGGAGCATGTTTTAGCCACATTTCTTTTTTTAAATTCCATTCTACACCTGAGGATGGCAGCGGTGTGCTTGTTTTCAAATGAGGAAATCAGGCCAGAGATGTTGCAAGTACATTAACTACAGTGCCTAATTAGTAAAAATCATTGTTTAGAAAAATACATACTGAAATACATTGCAGGGTAAATATCAAGGTCAAAAACTCTTTAGAAGATTTAATTGTTAATCTTAATGGTGTGGGGGATGTTTTCTTGGCACACTTTGGCACACTTTAGGCCCCTTAGTGCCAAATTTAGAACCATTCCAAACTGGTTTCTAGAACATGACAATGAGTTCACTGTACTAAAATGGCCCCCACAGTCACCAGATCACCAGAGAGATGGAACACAGTGGGGTTTGGTAGAGGGAGTGGTTTTGGCCTTTCTGTGTAGAAAGAGAATGAACTGCTATGGTATAACCCAAGCTCAGCTTCAGGAGCAAAGGCGATTGCTGCAAAAGTCGGCACAGACGCTCACAGTTTGCTGTCGTCATGGCAACCACATGGCATAACTTTTATTTACTGATGAGCTAAATCGGGAGGAAAAAGTAAAATCCACTTGTCTAGCTGATGGAATGCAAAAGTTGAACCACACCTGAAGCTCCATGCTTAGCTTCTGCTGCAAAAACAGGACTGAGAATCAACATCAACAGAATACAAATACAGGGTGGACGGAGGAATGCATCTGCTCCTTTTTAGTTCTGTTTTACGCAAAAGAGTACACGCTTATTGACATATAAAATCCATATTCGAATGAACCAAAATATTTAATAAACGAATACACAAAGGCGTGATATGAGGGGTTTGTTAATGGGAGGCGTTGACATTCTGCTGAGCTTTCTGCAAAGTTCTGCATGTGCACATTCTGTGTAACCATGATACGGACACAACAGAGCTCTGATGAATGGCTTACAAATATCCAAATAAAAGCCACCCTGCTCTTAAATTAACTAAAGTAAGGGGGAAAACTACATTAGTATCTGTTCCTTATAATTATACAAAAGTAGTAGTGAAACTAACCCTTGATGCTTTTCCTAAATAATAAATTCACATTTCTACCAAATACTGATGATGAAAAAGGAAAATGTGAATTGCTAAACTAAAATACTTACAAATATAACATCCAGTTATGCTTAAAATCTAGATAATGCACAAGAGATCTTTTGCTCAAAGCCACTGGGTGAATGGGGAGGTCAGATTTGGACTTTAGTTATGCAGCTCCATGTGTGGTTTGACTGACAGGCAGAACATTTGAAAAGTAACTTCTGTGGTAATGAGATAACATATAGTTATACAGAAATTCTTCCGACACAGCAGTGAGGAAAATTTAAGCAGATTAACTGAAACAACAGACCAAGAGCCCATTATTCCAATAGCGTCAGCACACTTCGCTAAACAGCAGAGAGGGGGAAACTAGCGTGGAAATAATTGTCATCAAACTGTCAATTTTTATTTTCCTTTTTAAGAGTCAACATCCCATCCCACTTTTTGCAGTCGCTCCATCCATAGCAGAACGGAGGAACTGGGACCGTTCCCTCAACGTTGTGGGTGAAGTGTCCAAAAATTGACAGCAGTGTGTGAGAATCATTGCAAGTCAGCCTATGGGTTCAGCTAATGACATGAATCTGCCTGCCAGTTACTAGTAGTCACACACTCCATGTGTTACACGCTCTTACTGTCTAATTGAAACAGTTTACAACATCTCAAACATGAACATACTGAGATGCTCTATTATTCTGACATATTTTTTATTAAAAACAAAAAATAAATGTCTCAAGTTCAACTTAGCAATATTTATTATAAAATGTATTTTAATATTGATAACTATATTACACTACTGTTCAAAAGCTTGTGGTCAATTGATACTTTTTTATTATGAAAGTATTATCATAGTTGTATTAATATCTAGTTCAGTCATGAAACTCTAGAGGGCGCAGTCTAACAGGTCCTTTATATGCAATCACATCATTACAGCATGGCACAAGCTGATTGGCCTCTGTTGATCCTGCAGCCAATGAGATTGCTTGCTCAACATTTAAATAGTCCGTTTAGTCTTGCAGCACACTATAAGAGTTACTCTGTGGGTACATTTGCACGACAATGATATGCTTAAAACAGAGAGCTTTTCTTGAGTTTTCCGCGTAAAGACGACACCCATTCACACAGATGCGACTAAAAACCCTATCTGCTGCCAGGCCATTAGATGGCGATGAAACACTAATAGACCGAATGTGCATGACGTCATCGGCTTTTTTGTTGTTTACACAGAGACAGTTTTCAAAAACTTCCACAATGAAACTATTTTCAAAATTTGTTTTTTTCGGGCACCTAAAAATACCGTTGATGTGTAAATAAACGGCCAAAACGCATAAAAAGTTTTACGTTTTAATTGAAAACGGTGCCGTGTAAACAGCCCTTGAAACTCTCCACCTGTCTATATCTGCTACAGGATTTATGTATGACTATTCATGCAGCAGTTGCCATATTCAATTATATGCTAAAACTACTCCAGAGAGTTGTCATGATTAAATATTTAAACTCGAGAATAGTTTTAGCATGTTATTGAATATGGCAACGGTAATGTATTTATTCTTAGAGGACTAGATCTGCTGTGCTGCTAATAGATTGTTGTGAACATGTAAGATATGCTGCTGCTGCATTAAATATAGTCATACATAAATCCTGTAACATATATAGGCAGGTGGAGGGTTTTAAGAACTGTTAATATAAAAATATTGCAACGGTTCAGTGAATTCACCCTTGTGTCTTCTATCCCAAACAAATAAGCCGCAGTCATCAGAGCAGCCACCTAGCAGATACTATAGTCTTGGAGAAGGCCAGGGAAGACACTGGAGTTTTCTGCATCACGAACAGGCATACACGTCTAAGATCGAGCTCACCAGCATAGCACATCACATTAGCCATTCCATTTGAGCCTCTGATCCATCTCAGAAGACCAAATTACATTTGACAGGTGGTCCCCAGACAGTGCCACTTGACTTGCTGCGATAAATGTGCAGTTTTTTCATCAGAAGCCACCTGCTTGCAGGTCATCTCTCTGCTAGCACAGCGAAGTGGGAGGGAGAGAGACTAAATGCTTGTCAGACATGTTTGATGGCAGACACAATATTCAGCAGTCAGTCTAATGACTCAATTTTGTGATGTATTAATGTGTTTAATCGTTATCTACATGCATCGAGGGCTTCAAGTAATGTCCTCTTGGTTTGCAAATGTCATTTTATTTTAGGTTTGCGTAATATTCTGAGATTACATTTCACTTTTTTTTATTCATTTTGAGGAACACTGAATTTATTTTGTGGAAGTGAGATGAGTAAATACATGATCACATTTACATCCAGATTTACTAACAGCTTGTGTCACTCAGTGCAAACCCTCTTTTGGTGTTAAAAAACTACTGTCAGGATATATTAAATACAGGCCGTGAACAATAAGCACTGAAAAGAAAAAAGTAACACCCATTCACTAGCATTATATGCTCATGTGACGTGAGTAACATTGGTTTCGCTCTGTTTCACAGGACCAATATATGCTGTTGTTGTAATGTCAACTATAGTAACAAGACAGTTTTGAGTGTCATTGTTTGTCTAGTGCTGGTGTGCTGCTGGTGACTAACAACAAATGCTTGCTTTTATATACTCTTGTGTACTGTATGGTATGTGTTTGTTCTTAATATTCGTTTTATTTTTCGCAAAGCATTATTTTGCTCCGCTTCAGCTATGATAGAGATTCCTCCACTATTGCATTGACTGTGGAGGAATGAAGGGATTCTCAGAACTGAATGACTGAATTCACAGAAATCACTTACTGCACAATCAATGATACAAACCACCATCCAAGAAATCTCACTGGTGTCAACAACTAAAACAAGCTTTTTAAAAGATCTGAACACAAAGAGACTACACAGGAAAAGGACGAATTTCCTCTCGGCTTGCCAGCGTTGCGATGCCAAACATAATAGCGTGGGTGCAGGGATCACATTCTAACATCACAGTGTTTTTTTTGGGCACTGAAACCAGATTTTAACCTCTTCTCTTAAATGTCCAATCGCAAACGGCAGCCATGTTTCTGAAGGAATGCCAAAGAGATATTAAAAAAGCAGCTTCAGGAATGAAACACCTCGTGGGATTTCCTGCAGCAGGTTGAGTGAGCTGATAAGGGCTCGCTTGTTGTAACAGGGCGGCCGATCAGGTACCGGTGTGGAGGGGACAATGCCATAAAGCCTATCCAAACCCTGTGGACACACCTCAGTAACACTGAAAACAGGTCAGCTACAACACAACAAGAGCACAAAAGAAATCTGAGGACTGTAAAACCTTTGCACTACATATATACACTTACACAACAAGCAACAAGACAGCTACCCCAACCAGCAGCAGATAACTCACTCAATGCAAGCCATTCAACTTAAACACACTCCACCACAATGAAGAAAAACAACATGTGATATCCGGCTATTGCCTCATCTTTTTTACTGACACACCCAAGAAGATTGTTACGCTTAGTTTGCAACTTAAAATGATTGTCTCGAGCTCAGCAAATCAGAAAGTTGTTCAAAAGACAACATGTGCGCTGCTATATTCACCTTCACTCTTACTCATCGAGAGACAGATGGGCACTAACAGTGACTTAATCATCATATTAAATATTCTGGTTTAGTGTGGGCCGCTTAACCTACACAGAGCAGAGTGAGTTTAAGCTAAGAAAAATATTCTCGTTTAGCAGAATCCTCTCCATGTGCCCGCAGTCAAATGGGAATTGCACACCTGTGTCACTGATCAAATGTTTTTCAACTTGTCAAGGACTCAATGTCAATTGTCATTGGACTCAATGTCAAGCCAAGACTTTATGACCTTTTAAATGTGTTACTAGGGTCTAGTAAGAATTTTGTTACTTGCAATATTAATCACAATAAAACCAAAATCACAATATGCTTTAGTGCGATTTAATTAAATAAAAACATGCAATACATTTTTGTTTCAAAGTGAAAGTTTCAAATTTTTTTTTTTTTTTTACATGTGAGCCAGTCATGATAAAGTGTTTTCAGTGTCTCACAGAAGTTCGGTTCACAGCTTTCAAAAAAGCAATTTTTATAAGAATCAACTGCAGTTTAGTGTCATTATGCAACATATCCATTTGCAGAATTCAGCCATCAACCAAAACAAATGATATATTCCAGAGAGTTGTGAAATTAAGTAATACATTTAAAGTTGATAAGAGGCTGGTTATGGCTAGAAAGAAGTCAACAAAATGAATGTGTAAACATGAGGACACAGATACTAAGGTAAATTGATACATAACACTGAATCTTATTTTATCTTTTGGGCAACAAGCCCTAAAATTAATCAGTTAAAAAAAAAACAAAGCTGCAGCTTTTTTCCTGACAAGTCTGCATCTGAAAATATAGTCTACTATGTGTTTCACTAGAAGAAACAGCCTATCAGCGCAGAGAGCAGGTCCAGAGCCTTGACAGCTGGCCCGCCCAATCAGAAAGAAAAAAAAAATACTAGGCTACTCTGTATAGTTAAACATGTTATTTCAATAGTCACATTTTTGTCCCGCCAAAGTCTTTTTTGATCGGTGAGTGATGTAGAATTCAATGACAACAAAATGGGGAGAGAGAGAGAGTGAGAGAGAGACAGCCCCGGCCACGCGTGCGCACTCTCACGTCTTCAAACAACACGAGCGCTGTTTTGCTCTCTCTCTCGTGCGCGCATATTAATCAAAATCAATTGACATGATAGTAAAAGGTGGAAAAAACGCAGTTTCACGTGGAGCATTTGGATACTTTTTTCACCTAAATTACCGCGGTGTGTGAATTGTGCTTAAAAAACATGTTGCCTTATCTTCTCTAAAAAGCGTTCCGCCCATTCAGCTGACATAAACCACATTTCAATAAACGATAAAACCTATCCACTCCAGTGATTAAATGTTTTCTGTATTGACGCAAATCTTGTGCAATGTCCTAAACTGCCGAGATCACAAAAGCGTGCCGTGGCTAGACGTCCACTAATGACATGTATACACAAACGAATGTTCACTTTAATGAATAGTTAAAACAACTGACCTGTCCAACACTGAGCTCACGAGACCACTGAATCGGTGTATATATATATATATATATATATATATATATATAAAATAAAAAAAATCGGTAACACTTTATTAGATTAGTTAACATTTACTATTTATTTTCATACAATATAATCATGGAGGTGCGGGCACGATTGCACTGCAAGTGAACTAGAGCACATCTCATCATACATTTTGCTAATTTAAATAATAAATGTATGCATGTGTGTGTGCATGCATATATATAAAATTGCACAGCTCCCCCTGTCAATGATCTAGAACCCCCTCAGCACCTGCGTTAAAAATGATCTGGCGCCACCCCTGCATAAGAACGACGTAGTGATAAGAAGGTTTCAGAAAACCCAGCCCTGGATTCGGGACACCCGTAGATTCAGGCCCACCTCAAATTAATCCAGGCCTACCCATCTGTCACGTTCTGCATCCGCCACCGCCAGAGAGATGGTGAGCTGCAATTGGAATGCATACTGCAGAAATGTGAAGGTCAGCATACTTACATCTCGGTCTCATATTCTTCACTGTCTTTGTCATTCTTCTTGTCTGGCACTTCATTTGCAGACTGGTGCTTCTGAACTATCCTCATGCCTCCTCCAACTTTCACTGTCACAAATTAACAAAAACAAATTCAGATTTTTTTCCTGCATTTATTATATAAAGTTATAAAATGACATTAATCACAAGCGTCTATTTAGTGTGCAACAGGTTTCCCTTGGCCTACTTTTAAGGGTCATTACACATGTTGTTATCTGATTTTCTTGTGTACTTTACACCGCACTGATAGATATGCTGACGAAGTGAAACACAATGTGAAATCACACATTTACACCACGTGAAAGGAAAAATATGTGGGGGAAAAAATTATGCCATGTGTCACACGTGGTTGATCGGAACATACACTTTTCTTTTACAGACGAATGATTACTTGTGGCATGCAATGTGTAAGCATTTCCTATCAGCTCAACCCTGCACTGAGGACACTCCATGAAAAGTATGCCTTTCACATCACTTATGACCATATGGGTAAGCAATGAAAGGCTGACACCATCTTTTACTCTATTATTATAGGTATTTTGCTTGACACATCAGCAGAAATTCAGCAATTTTAGTCTATTTTTGTCAGATGCCTTTTATGGCTCATCCCAGCCCTGTAATTATATATTTCTATACAAAAATAAATGTATCTGGTATAATATTCTTATTCTCTCCCCATATCATTTCCTAAAATTAAAAATTATTAAAATAACATACCCACTTTCAGAATTTAACTCTTTAATTAGCCAAGCATGTTCCTTTCGGACAACAAACTGTACTGAACTATGGGTATTGTAAATATCAGCATATATATATATATATATATATATATATATATATATATATATATATATATATATTTTTTTTTTTCTTCTTCTTCTTCTTTCTTAAACCTACAGATGACAGGGCCCAGAGCACAAGGTTAATATAACTGGCACCCTATTCACTTTTTTTTCAGAGACAAAGCTATAACCCAACTAATAAGGCCCAATACAATTTATTAGCATTAAATCTGATGCAATGTCTAAAATCTACAGAGATGCAAACAAAACCAAATTTTCTAAATAAAAAAGGGCACAAATTTGTCGGAATGATCCACTAACATTAGACCTCCCAGCAGAAAAACAACAATAGCTAATCAATAGCATAACAGTTACATTACCAGCAGGAAGATGTCCAGCTTTGGTCTCGGTTTTCTCTTTGGGCGGCGATGACATGACTGCTGTCAAGCGCTTCTTCCAAAGAGTCGCTTCGTAGTCTTCAAAATAAAAACAATTCTCCTGTTTCCTGGATGAAAAACAACGCAGACTACTGTCGACTTCGTCAACGTGGCTTTTCCCTGCCCATTGTTTGGCAACGGTGCGTGATGACGGCAGTAGTCTCTCCAACCAATAAGAGCGTTTATTGAGGAAGGACGTTCCTCCTCTTTTCTATGGAAAGTCTGATGGAACACACGGAGAAAATCAGAAAATACAAATCTGCATGCGCTGTGTATAGATTAGATTTGATCTAATAAGCTTACAGGTCGCATATTTTGGAAACAGGTGATTTAAAGAAATTTAAAATGAGAAAAAAGCGCCACAAATCAGTAGTAGTATGTTTAAAATCATGCAAAATATGACTCGCATATGATTAAATCATTATTATAAGCTGTCAATATACTCGGTTTATGTTTGAAGGGTAAAAATAATGTCTGGAAAGTGTTAGCAGGCATAATAACCTTTAACAAAATGGGTTAGCCTATCTATGTCTGGAAAACTGTTCGCTTAACTCAAGAACATTGCTGAAAGTGTAAATAGACAGCAAATCACTGCTCTATTTGAATCTGGGTTAGAAGTCAAGAAAGCACACTGTTCTCATTAAAAATACAATGTGCACTATGGGGGAAAATGAATCTTGTCAGTCTTCACTAGTGGCCTACCATAATGGAGTTACCTTAAATAGACACAGAGGAACGCATATTTGAAATCTAAATCCTTATATTTTATTATTGTATGCAGAATCATATCATAGCCTACCAAAGTGCCAGAGTTTGGCCCAGTAAGGCTATCTGAGTAAAAGGCTGTGATGCAAACACAATTTCTTAGTATTGTTTGTCAGTATCAGTAAATCAAATTCTGTTCTTCACAAGTACATAAAGCAGTTCTTCAATAGGCCTAGATAAATCTCAAATGTGTGCCCTATTGCACTGCAAGTTGTGCAAATTCATCTGATGAATTGTGTTGATGAATTTACACTGAGGTGAATCATGACCACTAGATGGGAGACTAATGCTTTAATAAATGACAGGAATCTTCAATTTGAAACAAGCCATACATGTAATGGCACTTTTTAGGCTGCTGGTAAAATAATGAAAACACCATTCAAATCAATATACTGTAGAGTTTATTGTGATGGAGCAGAATTGTTTGCAGCATCAACTGTTAGCTGTTAGATTAGTTGCTAGGTGAAGTGTATCCGATCATGAAAGGAAATACATCCTCACTGAGCTCAAAAAGCAATGTGGCTCTGAGTTTAATAAACACTGTACGGTGAAAGGCAATAAAACAGTTATGAAATATGGTTTAGGGGGTCTACAAGCTTCTGATATGTAGGCTATAGCTTGTGCCATGACTGACTGACTGTCAATAATGTGGACGTATATTGATGGGAGCTTTATGTAAACTTGGATCATGCTCTAATCACTGAGACCTTTTGTTCCTCTAACATTGACAACCTGAAATGTCCGCAAATAATTTTACCCCCCTCCCCTCCCCCCGTTTTAATATTTTCACATATTTTCATGACAATTATGCCCATCCCTACCCCCAACTCTCATCTCATGTAGTAATATCTCTTAGTAGCTATTTTAAAATAGTGACCACTCTAATCGACATTGTTTTATAGAATTACAGTAGGCCTACAATTATTATTTTAATATTATTTACAATGAAAAAAATCAAACGTCACTTTAAAAATGAAACCAAAATGACTAAACCTAAAATATATTTAAAAAAAAAAAAAATGCAGTGTTTGGAAAGTTATTTTAAAGCATCAGGCTGAAGGAAATGCAAATTCACGCCTGTACAGTAGAGGGCGCAGCTTGGCGCAGCTCCAACAAACCTGCAGAAGAAGACTAAAGTGATGTTTATCTTCATGGGCGTCTCGCAGCCTCCACATGCACACTGGATATGCGTCAAAATATTGTGTTTATTTGTGCTTTGCTCCTTTTTTGGATAAAAGCGTCTTCTACATATGCAGCCTATAAAATGTTACAATAATGATAATTATTATTATTATTTGCGGACACGGAGTTTTTGCGAAATGGAATTGCCATGTGCGTATTTTCAGTTGGCAATTTCAGTTTGAAGGGTGATGGAAACGCGGCTTTACTGCTCTGAACTTACCACTGCGTTTTATTTCTATAAATTAATTTCGTTTCAAATGGGGTCCAACCAGTTATTAAAGGTGTTAAAAAATAACTCTGTATCGAGGTTGCGGCGCGCACACTATAGGTTAACCGAGTATTAACCGAAAGGGCCTCGGTTAACGGTTAATGAAAAACTTGAAAACGTGCAGCCCTAGTTTGCAGGTATTTGTTCGTCCTTTCTTTGTTGATGACGAACACAAACTTTCTTCTAAGAGCAACAGAGTCGCGCGATGGCACGAGCGTCATCACTAAAGACACATCCTTTACGGCATTGGTCCTGGCTTTTGTTCACACAGCGCGCGTTCCGGGACTGATTACGGCAATGTTACTAGGTCCCCAACCTGGGATCAATCCCAGAAGCAATCCCAGGTCGTGTTTGCGTTCACACAGAAGGCGTTCTGGCAATTTGCCGGCAATTTCCTGGGATCAACTCGCTGTGTGAAAGGGGCTTAAGTCATACTAGCTTATTAGTATATTTGAATTGGAAAACTCTTTACTTTTGAGGTTGTGAATGTGTTGAGACATTCTTTTGATTTGGGACTCGGGGTCAAAGGAGATGGATGCCCAACTTTAGACTTTTTTTGTGTTGATTTAAAATTATTTTATGACTCTCTTTGTTTATCAGCTAATAAGAAAGCTGCTAAAACTACTTTGTCTCTCAAATAAATTATGGTTTCATTATAAATTACCTCCTGATTTTCTGAAGATTATTATTTATTCTATGTTTGTATTTCACTGTTTCTATTACTTTTGAGGAATACTGAATCTATTTGTGTGCACGCGAGATGAGTAAATGTATGATACATGACTGAGACTGAGTATGGATGAGTAAATTTAGTCAACAAATACAATAAGCATAATGTTTACGCAGCGCACTCACAAGTTCACAACGCCTCGCTTACTTTTGATTTCTCTCAACATGGAAACTCGAAAGCTGTCAGTCAATAAATGAGAAAACAAAGTGCGTTGCCAATTTGAAAAAGTAACTCAGATATTTTGTCAATTTAAAAGCAATGCTGCGTTACTCTACCAGTTATTTGAAAAGGGTAATCTGATTACATAACTTTAGTTATTTGTTACCCCCCAACACAGCTAATACACTCGAAGGGTAAATAAGGTAAAAGTGGATCCTACCTTTTGAAAGGGTTCTGCCCCAGTGACAGCTTCTGTGCCTTTTCCTGAGAGTGTATTTAATTGTGGAGCAGAATGAGTTTAACTGAGCTTAAAATAATTTTACAATGCATACAATCTTTATGGTCCTATATCTCCTCTTCATATTCCCCATTACATGAAAAATAAGCTATTGTTCATTTTGGAAAGAAACAATGATGTAATCATATCTGGCACAAAGATGTAGCGCTGACATTCACAGATGCCTATGCTAACAACCCTGTTCAGTCCAAAATGAATCCTGACAAAAATTCATTTTCCCTTCATGAATAATTTAATCCGCAGTGGGATGATGATTCTTTTGTTTAACTTTTGTCGGCACAGAAATTGATTTTGTGGCAAATCTGCATTTTAGGGGGTTCTAATTCATGGATGTGTCACTGTCAACAGTAGCTATGAAAGAGAGATGGGTTTCGAGCTGCTTGCCGTATTTGCCCTGGCATAAAATGAATCACATAGTTGAATTGAAGACCTATTTTCATGCCACATTAGATTATAATCCCAGTGTGAGGTGGGACACACTGAAAATGAAACTTTGGATATTGAACACTTAATCATTGCAAGAGTTCAGGGGAAATTGAGCTATTCTACAGTCTCTTTGAATTTACAACTTCACAGTGCCGAGGGGACGAGACAGTGAAGGTCTGACTCTGAGTCTTGCATTGAAATACTTCAACCTGCGAGTCAGTAACATTTACAGGCTATAACTGAGACAAGTGCTCTACAACTGCTAACATTCAGACTAATATCCTAGAATTCAAGTGTCCAAAAAATGCTAATCTAATTTAACATTATCGACTCAAATATAGACAAATCCAATTATGGTATTTTGTAAATGGTCTAGGACTCAAGACTTTTGTTTATTGCAAGAAAATCCATATTTTGTTCCTGTAGTAGGCTAGGCTACTGTGCATGTGTCAGGGAGTGTCTTGAAAACAAGAACACACTGCACAATACACAATATTACACATAACACTATGACAATGAACAATATTTCTACAGAAATTATGCTGGTGACACTTTACAATAAGGTTTCATTTGTTAATATTAGTTCATGTATTGTAATGTTAGTTTAAAACTAACAACGAGCAATACATTTGTCACAGTATTTAGTAATCTTTGTTAAAGTTAGTTAATAAAAATACAGCCATTCGTTGTTTGTTCATGTTAGCTCACAGTGCATTAGCTAATGTTAACAAATAGAACTTTGATTTTAATAATGTATTTGTTAATGTTGAAATTAACATTAATTGAGATTAATAAATGGTGAAGAAGTGCAGTTCATTATAAGTCGCTAAGTAATTACCTTATTGTAAAGTGTTACCGAAATGGGTAATAAGTTAATCTCAACATTAATTTTTAAGATAAAAAGTTGTATTTGTAAAAATTAGTTAATGCACTAACATCAAATTTTGTATATTATTGACAAAGATTCATAAATGCTGTAAACATAGTTCTCTCATATTACGCAAGTTTAGCTTGCACTACGGGAAAGATTCATCTTCTTGAGATATTAAAGGCAAAAATTATCCTTAATTTTGTGTCGATTGTCAATGCATTGCAGCAGCTAGCAGACCAAAAGCAGGCTGTCTAGCGACCATCATTTTCAAATCCATTCAGCTGATTTTCTGATATTTAGAAGAATATCAGTAACCAGACATACAGTTTCTGGTCTCATTGATACCATATACTATGGAAAATATCAGAAATATCTAAATATCAGAAAATCGGCTGAATACATTCGAAAACGGTAAAACCCAACTGTTTAACTCTAGGGGAATGGTACAATGAGCCTATTTCCAAAAAAGTGGACTATCCCTTTAATGCATTTACTAATTAATAAATAGGCCTTGTTTTATAGAATTTCCAATATCTTTCAAAAGTTCATTAATTTTCTTTCTTTTTTCTATCCAGCAAGGATTCAAAAGTGACAGTAAAGACATTTACAGTGTCATCACAGGAATAAATTACATTTTAAAATATATGTAACATAGAAAACAGATATTTTATATCGTAATAATATTTCACAATATGACTGTTTTGCTGTATTTTAATCAAATAAATGCAGCCTTTTGAGCATAAGAGATTTCTTTCAAAAATGACTTGCTTATAGGGAAGAATTTTACCAGATATCGCTCAGGCAGATTTCAAGTTGTGTGTCAGAAAAAAAAAACCAACAAGGACACTTACTAGTGTACAAATGTCTCCAATAAGACCCTCAGCGGACAGGCTGATGATATCACGATGGCTCGAGGGCAAGTTTGACTCCAGCTACTATATCTGATGCAATATTCCAGAGCAGAGCAAACCTAGAAAAACATGTGGCTTTTTCCATGACTTTCACTTCAAAATCAATTTTACAATTCCCTTACATTTCCATGACCATCATGACCCTCATTGTTGTGCCACAGATCAGAACACACATCTCATTTCTGTATGTCCTTCCTGCTCTCTTCAGTGCTGGATGCTGGAACTCTGCCCCTGGAAGGAGAGAAGTAATGACAATACTCACACTGACAGGAAATGAGATCTCAAAAGGCTAAATTTAAGGTGCCTGTTACTTAATCCCCATAATGCCTCACCAAGCATGAGCCGCCACATCCTCCTTCACTAAGAGAATCCATGTGCTCATAGTTTTACCGTTTATCCATTTTATCTTTTTAAATATTTAAAAGTGATGTTCTTATCTTGTTTTAAAAATGTTTTATCAATTGTTTTGTATGTTTTCAGTCTTCCGTGCAGCACTTTGGTAACAAATTGGATGTGTTTTTTTGTTAGGTCACCTGCTACAGGTAATAAGAGATTCCAGGCCCTCTCTTCACGTCTGTGTGCCCATGTGCGAATTGTTCGGTAACCTAAATTGGCACAAAAGACCACTGTTGTACATCCTGCAAAGCCTTCTGTGGATGTAACACTCTGAAACTGTGCTCTCCACTGAGCTATGGATTATGGGAAGGATTCAACACCAGCCCCTCCCACTTCTGTTTTTCTGTTTCCTAGGGAACACTCCGTAGTCTCTCATCACGGTGATAGAGCATTCGGATGGATGTGGATCTGACAATACGGCACCCGACTGGAAGTGGTTGAGGAGCAGATCAATAAAATGAATTGTGGGTAATCCTACTTGGGCAGTCTCCAAATGTTTAAAAGACATTTGCTGTTTGGAATCTTTAAAAAACACTACTTAACATAGTACCACATTAAAGAGGCCATATTATGTATGCCCTTTCAAACATACATAATGCATTGTATGCATTTCTACATTTCTTTCCTTCTGATAAACACACACATCACACATACAGTATTTTTTAACATATTTTGTATTGTTACAGCACCTCTCTTCACAGTCTGTCAGTAACACTGGTTTACTTCCTGTCTCGATGAAGCCCCTCCTTTTGAAAAGAACAATGCGCTCTCATTGGTCAGCTGGACCAGTGTGTTGTGATTGGTCAACCACTTTGAGAGTCCTTACCATAACTGCGAGTTTCAAGATACACCGATACTAACAAAACTCAACCAGGCCTCGCCCCCTTTTTTTGTGTAGCCTTGGGCGTGAATTATATAAATGAGGAATATAGTGACATGTAAGTTCCCCAAAGAAAATCAAGCATATAATCGAGGCATTTCAGGGTCTGAAATCACATTTCAGACGCAGTAGGAACTTATCTTGGACAAGTACTTACTTTTCAACTGCTAAAAAGTATGTTTTATAAAGGATGAATGTGTGTATAAATGTAATCTGGACATACCAACCCGATCTCACCGGAATTCGTACGAATTTTACGAGGTGGCTAATTCGTAACAATTTGTACGACCTCACTCGTACGAATTAGTACGATTTTGCTAAATCGTACATATTTTACGAATTAGCCAATTCGTATGAATTCGTACGAATGACCTACCCC
This sequence comes from Pimephales promelas, assembly GCF_988280905.1. Taxonomy (NCBI): domain Eukaryota; kingdom Metazoa; phylum Chordata; class Actinopteri; order Cypriniformes; family Leuciscidae; genus Pimephales; species Pimephales promelas. The sequence goes on from NC_142790.1 coordinate 20,068,967, forward strand.
TGACCCCGCCCCTAAAAATAACCGTCACGTGGGTTTAGACAAATTCGCACGAGTGAGGTCGTATGTATTAGCCACTTTTGAATCACTCGTACGAATTCGTACGAATTGGTCGTGAGATAGCGTAGGACATACTGCTATGATTGTCATGTCACCTTCCAACATTTGCATTATGCGTTGAAGCCACTGTCATTCACACATCCTCTCCTGTGGCCACATGGGATCGTAAAGTGGCCATTGTATGTGTCCACTTCAAAATTTTGCCTGAAGTAGGCCCTGTCCCAAATGGCCCCCTTAACACTTGTGGTCTTCCAAAGAGTCGTCATTTTCGTGATGTCACGTCACTTTGAGTGATGGGAAGAAGTCTGCTGCTGTGCATATTGATCGCAAAAGGGGCGCTTGCAAGCACCCTTCTAAAACCTAAAACGACAAATGGGACATCCTACATTCTCGTGGACTTCACTATCACGTGCACGCCATTGCAACTCCACAAGACTGTAAGTGCATATGACGTGTGCCATTTGGAATAGGGCCGAAGTAGGAGGTTCACTTTGAATCATAACGAAATTGTACTAAATTTGAATAAAGGATTTTTAGAAGTAGGCGGATCCAAAGAGCACATCACGTAATTGCAATGCACCAATTTGCAGGTGTTTAGTTGGAACTTTACCAGAACGTTTTCTTTGGCAAGCTATTTCGAACTCCAAACAAACTTTGTTTTGGTTTGATTTTGCTCAAAATGACATCACACCAGTTTGTTCTTCGATTTTGCTTCGCGGAGTCATTCCAGAAATCATGGCAACAGCACTATCCATTATTAATTTAATTGAGGAAGACGCAGGCGTGTTATCCAAGCAATAATGGGAAGCCCACATGTGAGGTGTTTCATTTCTTTGTTGTTTAGAATCCCGTATTGAGTTTAATAAAGAACATCGTCTCATCTTCTGTCCATAACATACCGCGACTTCTTTAAAGAATGATCAACTTTAACGTACGCCAGGTAACCTGTAAATGCGGAAAAACGTTTCCATTCCAGTTTTGCGAAATATTCCGTTTTCGAGCTGCCTGAAAAACCACCTCATGTGAGTGTAGAATTTTTTTTGCGATATATGGACGTTTTTGTGCAATTGACGTGTTTCCATTGGTCGTATTTAAAATTTGCGCAATTTAAAGAGTAAAGGAAACGTGGCTACTGCCTTGTGCTAAACGTGTAGCGAAACTTACCCCATAGCACCACCGCCCCCTAGTGGTAATACTGGTGTAACTGGTTTGAAAGCGAAAACATTCGGTGTGAATATCACGGCAAGTCTAGTGGACATAAGAACACAGCTTCAAATCGCAAAGAGTAATTTATTGTCCTGACATCAGAACAAAATCCAAATCCAGCGTGATTATTTTTGTAGCTTGGTAACAACACAACTGGTACCAGGTCCACATTTCAAGTTTCATTTTCTCTTTTCTCTGTTGGAATCAGAACATGAAGGTAAACAGAATCGTTTTTTTTTTTTATACTAGTCTTCTCGGGTTTGTTGCTTTCAGTGACACTGACATCTGCACATAAAAATTATATAGATCTATATTTATATTCATATTTATATATTTATCATTCTCTATTAACATCTCAGTGTAGCAGTTCATCATCTCTTGTCAAGTCAAACAGTAGAAGCAACCTGTCAGAAACAAAGCCTCTCATATAAAACACTGATCGACGTACAGCACACACTCAACTAACATTGAAAGACAGGTTTTTTTGTACATCTTTGGAGGGAATTAAGCTTGCAAAGTTAAGTTTTGCCCTCCTGGTAGTATTCCAGTGTTTTCTAGACTCGCTTAATTCCAGTAAAACACACTTATGAAAAAAAAAATGCATGTACAAATCGAAGGAATTTTTAACTGAAAAACTCAAAGAAAATGTCTCCAGTGCTGATTGAAGAGATTTGAAAATTTGGCACAGTCATTTAGCACAGAAAACCGAGATCACGGTCTAAAACAGACAGTTTTCCTGCAAATATGGATGATTAAGTAGCCGCATTTATTTTTTCTTCCACACCGAGTCATCAAGAAAGAAAAAAGTGAAATAAAAAATTAATCTATGTCAAAAATCTACATCTATTTTTGTGGGCAGTGAGAAAGCACTTCATCGACAAGGAGAGGAAAGGAGAGGAGAGTGGAATGATGCTCCGGTCTTCATCTGCTTTTTGTTTTTAGTTGCCACAGACATATTCACATTTTCAGAATGAACGATACTGGCAAATACATCCTTGCTCTTCGAATGAAATTTTGGGAAAGGGACATTGAAGGTTAATACATCTCTCCAAGGACTTTTTTTTTTGTCTTTTTCTTTGTATTGTAAAACAAATACCTAAAGCCACAGGAAGAACCGAGTGGTCTGTGTAATTTACACAATGCACTTGTGTAATGCATCTCTAAATACTTTACATCAAATTAAAAAAGATCAAATAAAAATAGAGGGGAAAAATGTGAAAAAAAAAGCTTTTTATCCACTGTGACGTGAAAAGAAAGTTTAGAAAAAGGTGAAAAGCTGTTCCCATAGCTCGTTTTACAAACTTAATTTTCTTGTGCTTACACACTTCGCCGCCTTCAACTATTCGTCTTTTTTCCTTTTACACTTTTCAAATACCTTTCAATACAAACCCACTTTCTACACCAAAGGTTAAGCTTTCTTTTCTCTTTAAAGTACGTGCTCTTTCTCATCTCACGCGCATTCGTTCTCTCTCTGTCAAGGCCTTCTTTTCTCTTTCGCTTTCTTTCTTTTTTTTTTTCCTCACTCATTTTCACCATGGAATCAGCTTAGATGAACAAAACTCTCTGAAAAATGTTTTGTGACACACATGCACATGCAGTTTCCCGGCCTCTCGACGTGCTCCAAGTCCTAAACCCAAGAGTCGGGGGACGCGGGGTAGTGACTCGTTTCGTAGTTGAGTTCGCTATAGGGCCGGGCGGCGGAGTAGAAGTCCACGTAGTTTCCGGTGGACTTGAGTCCCAGGTGCATATTCAGATCGTTGGCGGGAGGGGGGCGATGGGCCTGATCCTCAAAAAATGGCTCCTCAAAGTTCCTAGTGGAGTTTTGATAGATGGGGTAGGCCTCGTAGTCCTTGTGCGGGGGCTCCTGTGGTGCGGGAGGCACTGGGACCTGTGAAGAAAGAAGCATTTGTGAGTGAAGTTTGCGTCCAGGGGCTCGAAGGAAATATTTCGAAGGAAAAGTCAGCTGCCTTTTCCTCTATTCCAAGCTGATGTGCTTAACAATAAGGATGGCTATATCCATTTTTTTTTTTGATAAATGTAGGCCTACCGGTATTTTTATGCCTTGCAAACATCAACATTTAGTTTTCTGTGACATTTGGGTGCAAATTCTACTAGTCAACTTTTTTTTTTTTATCTCGTCAGCTACGTAGGTAAAACTATCTTTGAGTTTTTGTTAAACGTGCAAGAATGACTTGTGATAGTCTTGGTAGCATCAGTAAAAATCGGTTGAAAATTACAAATTAGTTAGTAATGTTTGGCCATGTACTGTATATATTTATGAATTATTGCCGTCTTAAGAGTTTCCTGTATAATTATTTAATTTACAGCTATTATTTCACATTTTATTTGTCTTGGATTTTTTAATATACTTAAAACTTCAATAATTTACAGCTATTAATGCATGACTTTGTAAAAAAAAACCATAATATTTAATATTTCTTTAAAAGTGTAAGAAAAATGTATAATAATAATATTAATAAATATAGAAATATTTGTTAAAAAATGTATAAAATATGTAATAAATAATACAAATATACATTTACAATTAGATATGCAAAATTATTAGTGCTGTCAAATCGATTAATCGATAATAATACTATTAATTTAATAAATATAGAAATATTTGTTAAATTTTTTTTTATAAAATATGTAATAAATAATACAAATATACATTTACAATTATATATGTAAAATTATTAGTGCTGTCAAATCGATTAAACGATGATAATAATATTAATTAATAAATACAGAAATATTTGTTAAAAAATATATAAAATATGTAATAAATAATACAAATATACATTTACAATTAGATATGTAAAATTATTAGTGCTGTCAGATCGATTAATCGCGATTAATCCCATTTAATGTGTGTGTATTTACGTATATGTGTGCGCTTGCATGTATATGTACATATATATATATATATATATATATACATATATATATACACACACACACACACACACACAGTATATATAAACCTATACAGTATATACACTACAAATTATTCATTTGAACATAATAAAAAGTTCAGTGAAAATTTAGACATAATTTAAAACCTGAACTACTGACACAACCCAAACAAATCTTGCCCTGTTGAATCTTTATACCTGATTGGGTTTGTTAATGAAATAAAAAATGTACATTCCATTATATACTCATTCTCAATTCTCAACTCATTCCAAACCCATATGACTATTCAGTGAAACACAGGGGAAAGGTCACACTGATCTTTTTTCATATGCAGATAAAGATCTAAAATATCATAACATTCTGCATTCTTCATAATGTTTTCTCTTCGTTTTCCATGGAAGTCAGCAAGTCGTGCTAAAGTTTGGAACCACATGAGTTGGTAAACGATCACAAAATGTTCATTTTTGAGTGAACTAACCCTTTAAATTCATGTTATTCAGTCCATTCAGAGCTGCTTTGGATAACAGAGAGACTCGGAGCAGAAAATGAGATGTTACTAATTGAAAAAGATGCAGAGCTGAATGCTCTCCAGCTACAGAAAGAAAGATCCATGTGGAAGCCAGGCTTATCGGCACCCAGCCTCCTCGCAGCTGCTCGTCTGGGAAAGCATTACCGTCAACTAGCTCAACATACGCTGTATTTCAGAAGCGTGCCAGGGACATCTGGCAAACTTTATCCATATGAAATCGGAAAATTTACCATTATGAACCTTGTCAAGCAGAAGTAATATATCTTCTATATGGCCAAAGTGCCAAATATACTTCATCCCTTGGAAGCATATACAGTAGTTGCTATTCATTGGCATTCACAAAGTCAAATAAACAACATCTGACAGGTCTATGCAAGAATGAATACATCTTCATGCTTTTGTTTGCCAACACAGTTCTGGATTGGTAGATAGACATCTGCCTTGCGTTGAAAACATGCGCTAATGACTTATCCTCACATAACCGCATAACAGTTGTAGTAAATGTAAATGGCGTCTGATTTTAGGCAGGATTTCCACAGCCGGAGACACGTTTCACATGCTGCAGTCCCTGTTTGACCCTGGTTAGTTGAGTCATCTCAGGCTGATTCATCGCTCACCTGGTTGTGTTTGATCTCGTCATTTGAAGTCTCGTACGAGTTCCGGAACAATGTGGATGTTCCACAGGAGGTTTGAACTGCGGGATGAAAGAGAGAATCTGAGTGTGCAGAGAATGTTTTACTGTTTAAAAAAAACTGAATTTTACTAAATAAATCAACCATTAAACAACTATGAAACACTCTGGAACTGACTGAAACAAATCCAACCTTTTATAAGATGCACTGGCAGATCGATCGATCGATCGATCTATCTATCTATCTATCTATCTATCTATCTATCTATCTATCTATCTATCTATCTATCTATCTATCTATCTATCTATCTATCTATCTATCTATCTATCTATCTATCTATCTATCTATCTATCTATCTATCTATCTATCTACAAATTACACTCAATTAAAGGGACACTACGCAGCTTTTTTAGCTTAACTGAACAGCTTCAAGGTTTTTGAGTTGGTTATATGACTTCTTTCTGGTTGAATAATGGCCGTCTCGCCAAATATGACTTGCAACTTTGGTCCGGCGGGCTGCCGGCGTCAGGAAGTATCGCGTGATATCCACTCTCGCGATGTAACATATTCCTTTACGGCACTGCACACATACACACCCTAATCCAGGAACAAGGTCGAGAGGGATGGAGTTTTTCCACAATAATCTCGTCATGGCTGAGCCGGCATATAAGAGGCAGAAAGCTAGGAAAGCTGCTATTCTATTCGGAGGAACAGAGAAAGAGGAAACCACAGACTGACCGAGCGAGGAGTCGGACACAAGCATAGGCGTAATTTGCGGGTGTGATATGTCCCCATTGAAACATCTTGCAGCACGGATGCACCAATACAAACAAATAAAACATCCCCAGTTAACTCTAGTTGAGCTTTCATTATGTTCATTTGTTAAATAAGTGTCGATCTGAAATGTGTTTTTGAAATCAAGTGACCAAAGTGCTCGTTGCCGCTGCGATCAGTGCCACATACAGTACTCTGTTGTGACGCATCTTCACACTGAAGCGCGTTTCAATCCTTTGGGGACTGAGAGACTCTCAATATTTGTTACGGTGAAATCACAAAACCTAATGCACAAAAACGTGTCCCTGCTTGATGTACCACCACTAATAAACAATCGGTTTTGATGAGGAAAATAAACTATACTACTAGTGCGGATTAGAACCCAAAACTTCTGACACACCTGGCAAAAGTTCTACCACTGGACCATTAAAGTACACGGGGATAGGCAAATCTATTTAATCATGTAAAAATTCTCACCACTATCAAACGCAAATTAAACACAATGCACTATTGTATACTATGTGACACGTCACGCTCTGAGTGAGTGGTATTTACGACAGTAATGTTAAACACAAGTACTCCACAGCAACTCTAGGGGTCATTGTTTGACAAAAACGGAATTCCTGCATAGTGTCCCTTTAATAATGGATCATACATCAGTCCAACTAGAATTATTGTACCCACCTTAATATTTACAGTATATATACATAAAAAGCACAGAAAACAAAGTGGAACCCACAGTTCTTTAAGTGTATATAGTTTACTTGCTGTAAAGTGCTTCAAACTCTCTATCTCCTCTTTCTCTTAAAGTTAGACCCACCTGCCATCGTGTCTTTTCTGGAGGTGTGCTCTCCTTTGTTTCCATGGTAACCGGCGTTGGTTCCAGTGGAGTCGTAGTCGCTCTTCCTGTCCTTGAGGCTGATCATCTCTCTGGGTGAGGCGGGGGCGCTGGCTGCAATCCAAATAATCACACAAACCCTTCTTATGAGCATCTGGAGACACACTGGCCTGATTTCACACTTTGTAGCTTTCTCTCTCTTTTAGCCGTCGTTGTTCTGTTTGCCTATTCTCATTTTGGTGTAACCAACTTGAACTTTTCAATTCTCTGCTCCCCCCTTGCCCCAACCCTCAGTTTATTTTGTACAAATTATTTTGTTTCTCTCTGTTTCTTACTGACTTTGTTCATCGTTTCCTGCCTGTATGAGAGTCTGGACATGCAGAGATGTTCATCATTATTCATGATTAGTGCTGTTTAGCATGACAGCATGAAGGACGTTTCCAACAGGTCTTCAATAGCCCGCTTTCCCAAGTCACGAGAAATAATAAATCACACAAAACACTCTATTTTTGTCCTTGAAATGCCATTCTCTAAAATAAAATAAAAAGTCAAAGCACAAAAGAAAATTGAGTAGTTATAAGAATGTTGCTACATGGTTGGGTACCTCATAACTGTATATTAAACATCAAATTTATTCCGATTGGCTGTGATTGTGTCACATCCCATTGTGTGGACAGAAAAATTGCTTATCTCTGGAAATGCCACAGACTTTGGAAATGCTATTAATGTGCACAAGTTAATTAAAATTCATCACAACTATACATCTCCACCATTCCTTCAGACAGAATTATTATAAAGGCAGCATTCTTGTTTGCTAACACTTTAGTTATAGGGTCCAATTCTCACTATTAACTATCACTTCGCCTCAGCAAACTCCTAATTACTGCTTATTAAAAGTTAGTAAGGTAGTTGTTAAGTTTAGGTATTTGGATGTAGAAAATAGTCATGCAGAATAATAAGGCATTAATATGTGCTTTATATGTACTAATTAACAGCCAATATCCTAGTAATATGCATCTTGTTTGATCAAACTGTATCACTTGAAGTACATTCAGGCCGTTCAGAACATCTGTATGAAGGTCATAGAGATCGGGAATGAGTCTTCCCTCCGTGCCTAAAAATCCCTTCCAGCCTCAATGCTCTAACCGGATCAGCGCCACTCCCCCTCCGGCCCTCCCACAGCCTGGTCTGATAGAGCCTGGATCCTGGGCAGCGGCACTATCTCCAAAGCACACAGCTACCCGAGGGCTCACGGGCACGGAAGACCTCTTTGGCCAGCACAGAGGTATTTAGACACACCCACATATACAAACACACACACACATACACAGATCAGCCCTGACCACAACACATAAACCGGCTCATATACACACGCTCTTTAACAGACTCCAGTTTTCACCAATAAAACACATAATAGCTTTAAGCACCACTCTATCCACAATGGTCAAGAGAAAGATTAGCATGCTAATCATTTCAAACCCATAATCAGATTATATCTGCAAGTGATTTAGCCTCCTCTAAATTGCCTTGATATGACTCCTAATCATTGCTCCTCAACAATGCATCATTTTGCAAAAATATGCACATTGCTGATTATCAGTCTTAAATTTACCAAATGTCTGTAGAGGAGCGCTTCCAGGACTCAAAATGTTAGCTTGAGGTGCTCTTTGGATGGGATAACCAAATTTTGCAAAAATTCAGGAAACTCCAAGGCACTCTCTTTAGAAAGATTAAAAACGCAGCGTTTTGGCATACTAGCCTTCGTCAGGGAGTCAACGTCTTAAATATCGAGAAGCTCCGACTGTTATTGAGTCAACAAGCGCGGAAACTCTCAAAGGCTCCGGTCATGTTTCCATAAACCTCACGAATATGGATTCTGAGAAACACGCAACACAGTTTTGCAGGAAATCAATACTGATGCATTTAACTTAATGTGCAGTTCATGCTGATTTGATTTTCTTCAGGTAAGGCTTTGACTTTACAGAACAGTCCTGTCCTTAATGGTAGAAAATGAAAACAATATGTTTCGAAAGACATGTAAGAAAAATGGATATTGGGGAGAGATGTGCTCCACTGCAGATTGTACTGATTTCTGCTGGCGAAAGGGCTTTTGTGTCTGAGCTCCACAGGAACATTATCGCTATTGTTACACTTATATCACTTATATCTACTTGCCCACAGCACTAAAAACACTAGATTCTGTGAGAAATATGCCTTGATATGCCAGCTAATATGCACAACAGTTTGCAAAATCAACCATTATTGTCAATGAATTCCACTCAAATGGAAGTGAATTCCTATTAAATCATGCAATTTTGCATTTGTTGAATGTTAGTTAACTCGACCAACCATGTCACATAAGGGACAAAGAAAAGCAACAATTTGCCAGTATGACAATGAAACTCAGATGTGAAGGCCAACCCTGCCCTTGTTTCTCAGTGATGTAACATGAGGGTCAAACACTCAAGAAAGTGTTTAGCTACATCACTTATTGTATTTTATAACATATATTGTGGAGATTGCTTGCTGTCACCTGTGGTCCAATGAAGATACAATTAGTATTTTATATTTCCACTTAAACACCAGGAATGGACTTAGTTGTTCTCTAAGAACTCTTGAGTGCTGCCCTCAATGTGTAATACAGTAAAAGCTGGCAACGCTACATTTACATTTATTCATTTAGCTGACGCTTTTATCCAAAGCGACTTACATTGCTATATATGTCAGAGGTCGCACGCCTCTGGAGCAACTAGGTGTTAAGTGTCTTGCTCAGGGACACATTGGTGTCTCACAGTGGATTCGAACCCGGGTCTCTCACACCAGGCATGAGTCGCTGTGTTTTTAGGGTTTGGCATCCCATAAAAGTATTTTTGAAGGCCTTGTCTGGTGGCATTGGAAGCATCACCTCAATGCTTCATGATTAAATTATAAAAGTGAGCTAAAACATGTCAACTGCATTGAAGTTCATGCCAAACTCCTTGATGTGGCTGCAGTGACCAGGCAGAGCTCCAACTTCACTGAGCAACAGCCTCAGTCACACATTGATCAGTGTGTATTTTAAAGGGATACTCCACTTTTTTTTTTGAAATAGGCTCATTTTACCACTCCACCAGAGTTAAACAGTTGGGTTTTACCATTATCGAATGTATTCAGATGATATTTTGAGAATATCCATATACCAGAAACTATCTTGTTACTGATATTCTTCTAAATATCAAAATAAATCGGCTGAATGGATTTGAAAACGGTAAAACCCAACTGTTTAACTCTGGGGGAGTGGTAAAATGAGAATATTTCCAAAAAAAGTGGAGTATCCCTTTAATGTGTGGTCAGTTGATATTAGTCACACTAGTAAGTAAAAAGGATAGCAACATGTTTTTTTTTTTTAGTTAGTAGTCTACATAAAAATATTCACACATGTGCACCAAGCACAATACCATAATCTACTCTGCTAACTGTGTTGCAAATTCAAAGATGAACACTTTCAGCATATTCGTTGATTATAATGGGAGCGATTCACTTTTTTGATGTCACAGCCTTCTGCTCTTTTTATTGAAAAGATAAAAGATAGAATGTGCTGAGAAGGAGGGTGATCAAATGGCCTTTAATTTGAACTAAAACATGCATTAAACTCGCCTGCTATGCTGGTTTGTTCAATTTACTATTATTATTATTATTATTTAAAATCAGAGCTTAGCACAACAGAAAGGCTCTTTCTGGATCTCTTTCTGAATGTTGCCAGAACTGGTAATAATGAACACATAAATATTATTTCCCCCAGAGTGAATGCATGTCTCTAATGCTGCAACAAAATGACATGATCATGGTATTAGAAATAATTGCAGTGTTTGCCATTTTTTTTGCTCTTGACATGTACTGTATCTCAGGAAATGTTAATCTAGTAGCACAGGCGAGGACACTGATGTCACATTCTGATGCTGTGTGAGCTAAAAAGCACAGCAACCCACTCGCTCTCCAACCTTCCTTCTTTCTGTCTAACTCTGTGTGCTTTGATCTCCTGCAAGAATCTACCGTACCATTTTTATGACAAACGCTAGAGCTCAAACCATTGAGGAAAAGCCTGCAGACAACAAAACAGTATGACACTAGCTGCAAACCAGAGGATGACTGGATACATCAGTGATTTAACAGAGAAAAACAAGCAGAAAACAAATCAATTTATTTAAAAAAGCTGCAGAGAGCATGTTGCAATCATGCGAGCTCTTCTCTACGTCGAATTTCATATAGCGCTAGTCAACTGAATCCACAGTGTCACGGCAAAATGAATCACATTTTACATTTAATGTGAGCTTGCAGTCTGAATTGAATGCAAAGACAACACACTTTTGTCTGCATGCAAAAACACACAAACAATGTGTTTAGATAAATCCGTTTGATGAAAGAATAACTCTTATGACCTGGATCTTTTCATGAATCACTCAAAAAGATTTTGAAAATCAGCCTAAAGGATCCAACTCACTCACTTTCTGCCATGTTAAAATCCAATCAATAACTGCATTATTTATTATCTAATTAATTTATCGGCACATCGTGTAATTAATTAGATTAAAAAATCTATATGTAAAATAAAATATAATATAAAAATACTTTTAATATTTATGATTATTTAAAATTTATATTTAATTAAAAAAAAAAAACTTTAAAACTGCAGGATAACACAAGCTATATTATCATAAGCCACAGAAACGGCCTGGGAAGGAATTCAATACAAAATTTAACCCAACACTTAAATTTTTCATTGAGAAAGAAAGAACTTAATTTCATCACTGTTTACCTTCCAGCCATTTAAAGACCCATTAGTCCTAAAAATCCTGAAATACTGCGCCGCCAACGGCCCTCTCAAAAGCTGAATCCAGGAAAAGTACTTTTCTGCTTCAGCGAGATGCTAAGTCCACCGGAAAAGGTATTAGAGCCACAGCCAGCCGGCCATGAATCCACTAACCCCACTAGTAGAGAGGATCATTAACCTTGAGTCCCAGGATGCACTGAAAAATCCCCATCAGTTTAATAGGATTCTATCAGGGTTAAAGACAGAATCAAGCTACTATTTGTAATCGTTTTAAATCCATAAAGATCTGGAGTTGTTAAAATCAGACTTCAGGACCACCAACATCGTGTCTCAATGTTTCAGCACTTTCGATCAAAATGTATACGTTGTCTTTGTTAAGAAAGAAAAAAAGAACATTTGAAGGAAGAGATTTAAATACTCACCTGATCGATTGTTAGGTGAGGTCCGGACCGGGGAGACTGATGGAGTGCGTGAGGATGAGTATGGTCTCTGTCTATCTCTCTCTATTGTTGAGGCAGAGCCAACAAAGTGATACTGCGAGTAGCCATCCTAGAAAATAAATATAGAGACAGAGCAAAATCTACAATAATGGACAAAACAACATGCTTTCTTCAGGATCTAAGTACGCTACATTAGCCCACTGTTATCCTGTCAGTTTAGTTTAAGGCCTCCTAGTGTGGAGTCATTACTAAAATCAATGACCGGATTAAGGTTCAGAAATCAAAGGATGAATGATCTGGAGTCAGTGGTTGTGGAGAAAGCCTGTTTGATGTGTGACTGGCTGATGGAGGAGATAAAATAAAGCCATTGGCCACCGGCTCGATGACACGTCAACTGCTGAAGTTGAGTAGATATATTGTGCATTCCTAGTTTTAAAATATGGCTGTACTCTTTAAAACTGAACTATATTATGAGCATGCATGAGATTATAAGTTTTCCCTCACTGAATAAAAGATCAAAGGATTCATACAGCTGATTCATGTGGATATTTATGTAAATGCAGATTAGACTGCAAGAATAAAAGCTAAGCAATGACGAAACATTCATTCTATTACAAAACTCAAAAGTCTCACAAGGTCTCAGAATGAGTCAATGGACAAGTTTCGCAAGCTAAATATTCAGGCTATGAGGAAACGTTTTTTTAACAGGGACACAGAACACTACCCTTGACATCCCATTTGCCCCTCCGTGACACTCCTTTTGTTGGAAAGGTGAGGTATAGATCAAAGGGCCTGTCCCACCGACTCTGTGCGGTTCAAAGCTGCCCCACTTTCCCAACACAACTGGAACTCTGGGAGAAGGAGCCATCGCTCTCCAACTAATGTGCCTGTTGCGAATAATGACATTGGACAAGTATTTGAAGGCTCCAAGGGGTGTGACGAGAAGAACGGAACGGGGGGAAAACGGCACTTGTTGCCTGTCGACTAAGACCTCTTCAGTAGGGGACTGATGTAAGTATTACTTGAAGTTTCAGGTTCCCAGAAGAGGAAGAAATGAGAACTTTTTACCTTTATTCTTTATGATGATGGGTAGTTGGGGTGGCTGTGCAATAAAAAAATACCTCTACGGATGGTTCAAGCTTATGCGAGCTTGACTAACGTGACCTGAACTAAATAAGCTTGATATACTTCCTTTGAAGACGTTTCCACCATTTGAAAACAATACATTCAAGCAAGACTGAGTTTCAATGTGATTAAAGAATCTTATTGCATTCATTACGTCCCATAACTCCTTTCTTTCTTTTTTATCAGGTCTGAGAGAATAAGATGCATTGGATTGATGGATTTTCACGATAAGGCAAATGATTTCAAAGTAAATTCACTTGGTTAAACACACGTCTTATAGACCCGAAAACCTCAGTTAATTCCAGTTGAATGCATGAAGCATCATTCCAGGACTGATTCTGAGTGAAAAGACCAACCAGACCATGCAAAGATGAGGCATTTATTGCAACCTGCCTACCCATGATTACTCAATAATACTGCTTAAGATAGAAAAAAAAAAAAAAAAACCTTATGGTGCACTGAAGCAAGCCAATGGCAAGCGCTCATTATTATACTCCCAGAGGCGGATGGAGCCAGGAGCGCTGCTCTTGCTGCGTTGGCTCCCTTGGGTTGCTGAGGCAATTGACTACCCTGATACTTCCTTGTGGAGAGCGTTGGGGAAGGATGACTGCATCTCAAGAGGCTGCCAGGCTGAATGTAACACCTCTCAGCACAACATGAGTGAGGCTTCAGGCTCAAGATCAATGGCATAAGCTACTTCTCTCTTCTCTTAGGCTAAAACTTCACTTCATCTTAGTCCAGCTCTACGTCATACTGAGTAAATCAAGCCAAGTGCTCCTGGGCTTTCTCAGAAACGCACACACCTTATTAGTAGATGGAGCTGGAACCATCTCTTCAAAGATCTCTAAGTATCTATCAATTTGAAGTCTTTGTATGAAATGCATTTTATTATGCAAAATTATACAACAAATTGGGACTGCAATTATTAAAATATTTTTAAAAATCCATTTCCTGTACTGTACATCTGATTTTTCCCAAAGCATAAATGAGGTGAACAAACTAAATCTTTTTTTTTGAAACATAAATCATTGAAGTAAACATATTTTATATTAAATTGAATAAATAAATAAATAAATAGTGCTAAAATATTTAGTACTTTTCCCACAAATAAAATATCAACAAATTTAATACAAAATATAAAACAATGGCTAACACTTTACAAAAAGGTTTTATTAGTTAACATGAACTAATAATGAACTGCACCTATACAGCATTTTTAATCTCTGTAAACGTTAATTTCAACATTAACAAATACGTTATTAAAATCAAAAGTTGAACTAACATGAACTAACGTGAACAAATATAGTATTGCTCAATGCTCATGGTTAGTGCATGTTAACGAATGAAACCTTATTGTAAAGCGTTAACAAATAAAGTATTAAAAAACGAATGAATGAATTCCTAATTACATTATAAAACCAAATGAAAATAAAGCACACTGGACATACAGAACTTAATACATTATTAAACACAGAGTATTATTAAAGACTGTTTAACTACATAACACAATTTCCTCTCATACTGGCTAGAAGCTTCCTGGGCACAGGGCCATTGTTCACAGCCTTGGGAGGTGTCTGGCTTCCCAAACCTCTTGTTTCTGCTTCTCTTGTGTTCCCTCTTCTCTCTCAGCTTCATCAGTCACACCACCCCAAAACACCAAGAATCGCGCCTCAGGTGGCCCGACTCATCCAAATTGACACCTTTCATTTCAACGGAGGGGGAGAAAGACACATCCACGTGGAACATCTGTCATTATGCACTCATGAGATGAGAGACCGGGCTCTGCAAATGTTAATAATAGCAATCTCTTTCTTGCTGCCCTTTGCTTAATACCATCCCGGTGACATTTCCAGGGCTCAGCTGGGTTGGAGGGAACAGGTTAGGTTGCGGAAGGTTTTAAAAATCTTTGCAAACCCAGCCTGAAAAGGGTGCGAGAGGGCTCTATCCCTCCAAAATCAACGCAAGAACTGTATATAGCAATACTGTAGATTTAAGGACTTCAGCCTCTCTGATGATGCACTTAGAGCCTGCGGTTGTCCTCCACGCCCTTGACCTCATCTCTTTATATGCGTCAGCTAAAGCAGCAGTTCGATATCCTGCCTCAAGGCGGCATGCCAACACAACGCTGCTGAACCTGTGAGTGCTGTGGTCTTTCGTTCGATATTATTTATAGATGTTTAGTCAGCAAGCACAATGGGAATCAGCGTTCTAATTACTCTCTTTCATGATAATCTACGCATGCTACCTTTTCGTCAAACACTCTAAATATTTAAAAAAAAAAAGACAGAGAGGGTAATTAATAGTATGTGCACACGAAATTAGAGCTCTTAATTCGACATTGGTTTCGATGGGGACGAGCTCAGTGGGGTAAACTCACAAACATCCGTAATTACATATCATTACAGACATTTTCAAACAGGCATTGTGAATTAGCCCAGCGCTGAGCTCTCTTTTCCGACGCGGTTCGGGGGAAGGGACGCCTCTATTCCTGCAGACACACTTCTAAACTCATCTTGGTGGTGCAGGCAGTCAGTT
Organism: Pimephales promelas; assembly: GCF_988280905.1. NCBI lineage: Eukaryota > Metazoa > Chordata > Actinopteri > Cypriniformes > Leuciscidae > Pimephales > Pimephales promelas. The sequence continues at coordinate 20,084,829 of NC_142790.1, forward strand.
CGTGGCCTTTTACTCATCTCTAAAGGTCAGCGTGGCAGCCATCGCCGTCTCCGTGGGCTGTAATTCTCCAGCACCTACTCTTCAGAGCAGAGTTGGCAAAACGACACATTACAGAGCTCAGTCTGGGACGTTCCTCACCTCCCAGCGTCGTATCTGTCAGGGTGGAGATTGCTTAGTGAAGGGGAACGGTGTGTTCTCGCAGCCTAAAGGCTTCTAGTGCTTGTTAGGGGGCCAACATTTGTGTCCTCATGCTCTACTACTACTAGTTAATTTTAGGAGATTTTAGTTTGGTTCGACCTCGTTAATGTGCTATTCGTTGTCTGTGTTTGAACACCTTAATTAGGTTAATTCTAATTGCCCTTAAAGGGTTAGTTTACCCAAAAATGAAAATAATGTCATTAATGACCCTCATGTCGTCCCAAGCTCGCAAGACCTCCGTTCATCTTCGGGACACAGTTTAAGATATTTTAGATTTAGTCCGAGAGCTTTCTGTCCCTCCATTGAAAATGTGTACGGTAAACTGTCCTTGTACAGAAAGGTAATAAAGACATCATCAAAGTGGTCCATGTGACATCAGAGGGTTCGTTAGAATGTATTGAATAGGGCTGTCAGTTTAACACGTTATTAACGGCGTTAACGCAGACCCATTTTAACGGCGTTCATTTTTTTTTAATCGCGCAATTAAGGGTCTTATTGTCCTAGCAAACTTTGTAGTTTTTTCACATGCTTTTGCAACAGGGCGTGGCATGCGTCCTGATCCATTTCGCCGTCTCGCGCTCGTCAGCCACTCAAAGCCGGCTCGCAAGCCCAAACGTGTGTTTGCGGCGTGCCTGTTGTTTTGTTTATGGTCTTGATCCGCTTGGACTAAATCTAAAATATCTTAAACTGTGTTCTGAAGATGAACGGAGGTGTACCGGGCTTAAATCTCCAAAGGTTAGCTAAAAAAAGATTTGATTTTGTATTTCAATAATAAGACTGTTTGATTAGTCGTTAATTAGTTGTTAATTAGAAATATGGGAATTCATACAATTCATACATTCATAAAAGTTCTCTTCACGTCAATCTATTTGCAATTCTATTCAGGCCCCAGTGCGTTCTAAATGCAGTCAGCGCTAGCCAAGGCCAAAGTTTGCCTCAATAATCAGTGACTGTGAGAGACACATCTGAATGAATACACACAATAGTAAGTGCAACAAGTGCTTATTGAATGGAAATATCTCTTCAGCCTGGCAGTTACTGCTCAATAGAGCATTCTTTGGTATAGTCACAGTGGATTAATGTTTGTAGTCGGCTACAAGGTGTCGTGCTGAATAAACAGTGGCTTGCACATCTTTGTCTAGGTGGAGCGGTACAAAAAAACCCAGTGTTTTTTCTCCAGTGTTTTTTCATTCCAAACTATTTTTTTCAAAAAGTTTAAACACAACCGTTTGGGAGTGGGAGATCAGTTAGCATGCTAAATGAAGTCCTTAGATTGGGATGGATGAAGTGGGACACAGATGTCGTGAGTGGAAGCATGTCTCCTACCTTCTTATATAGGCTCCGGAGATCTCTGTACTGCCACATGCTACTGAGAACCTGAGATGCTGCCTTTACCACTTTAGGTGAGTGTCTGAGAGAGAGAGAGAGAGAGCAGTCAAGTAGAGTCATGCAGAGATTTACCAGTAATAAATGGACATGTGGTTTCAATGGTTTCAGCAGTCATTCATTATTTTGTTTGTCATTATTGTTGTCTGGGTCCAGATGATAACAGGCGTTGAAAATAAAGCCATTTGATAAAAATTTGAGAGCATGTCACTGGAAGATTGATTCAGTTATTTATTTTATTATTTATTGAAAACTTCTAATTTATTAAATTAAATATTATTAAACAAAACGTAATAAAAAAATAAGCCATCATTGTATTAAAAAAAAGGTCTTGGGTTTAGACACTCTTCTACTTGTAAAATACATACTGTTCAATAATTTGGGTTTAGTAAGATTTAAGGACATTTATTTACTTTTTCTTTTTACTTCTATTCATCAAAGAATCTGAAAAATGACATCCTGACAAATTTCTACAAAAATATTTTCACAACACGAATGTTTACAACATTGGTAATAATAAGAAATGTTTCTTGAGCGGTAAATGATTTCTGAAGGATCATGTGACACTGAAGACTGGAGTAATGACGCTGAAAATTCAGTTTTACCATCAGAGGAATAAATTATATTTTAAATTATATTTTTTTACATTGTAATAATATTTCACAATATTACTGTATTTCAAATAAATGCAGTCTTGATGAGCATAAGAGACTTCTTCCAAAAACATAAAAAGTCAAACCCAAGCTCTTATATATCTAGATTAGCATCACAGACACGCATTTAAAACAACACATTTTCCAGCAAATTGAATGTAAATGGTTTACAAAATATCCAAACACACACAAGATCAAAATGCCAATACCAAAGCAAAATTAAAATCTAATCCTGGGACATTGTTGCTGAGATGAATGTTTTTTTTTTTCCCTTCTGTTTTCTGTGCAAACATCTCACACGGACAGCAGCTTTTGTTATAATTAACAATGCACCACAAACAAAAGAAACAATCTCTTGGTTCTCAAAAATGACACAAATTGTTTGACTTCAGCCGATTTGATACAACAGCTGCCTCTTTTGTCTTTCGCCGAGCCGAGGCAACCCATTTCAGCTCAAAGGACACAATGGAATGATTTACAATTGCCACTTGAAACGAAGTTGGAAGAAATCTTTGACGTTCTTGAGTGAACACGACTTTAATAGAGGAAATGAATGCCGCTCATCCTTCATCATTTCTTCACATAAATGACAAAATGCATTCTTAGAGGTGGAGCTGTACGTACGTTTGATTTGTTCTTCCCCTCATCTTTCAACATGGATTTTAACACTCAAATCTTCTGTTGAGCCAGGACCTTTCTTAACTTAAACCATAAAGACTGTCAGATCTATCTATCTATCTATCTATCTATCTATCTATCTATCTATCTATCTATCTATCTATCTATCTATCTATCTATCTATCTATCTATCTATCTATCTATCTATCTATCTATCTATCTATCTATCTATCTATCTATCTATCTATCTATCTATCTATCTATCTATCTATCTATCTATCTATCTATCTATCTATCTATCTATCTATCTATCTATCTATCTATCTATCTATCATCTATCTGGGGTGTAACTGTACACAAAGATGATGGTTCGGAGAAATCTAAACACAAAAATTGCTTCTTTTTTAAATTAATTTTTTTTTTTCAAAAAAATGTGTACATTTGTTTAAATAAATTCTCAGGGCTCTCAAGTTTTGAAGACAGGCAAGAGTGACATCCGCTCACTTGGGTTGGATGGGTCTCAGCGTTTTCATTAATAATATTATTATTAGTGTTTTTGTTGTCGTTATTAATAATTGCTCAAACTTGCGGTAGAAAAGCCACCGTTATTCCACCGTCTCCTCTAATGGGCCTACTCTTTTCGTCACCATCTCTGGGCCAGCATCCTCTAACCTGGCCTTTTTAGGGGGCTTTCCTCTCGGGGCAAATCAGAGGATGCCTAATTGACATCTTTGAAAGACAGATGCAATGATTAATGTATCCCAGGATATAATTATAAAATATGACATGATTTTAAAAGTAACCTAACATCGACTATGCAATACACTTTAATCCATTTAATGCTAATAAAATGATTAAGACTGTTTGGAGAGAGAGATGTTTGTAATGTGACAATATGTCAGCCATCGTGTGAAAACGAAAATATGACTAGACCTAGACGACTTGTTCTGAGCAAGTGTTGTCAGTGAACAGGCTGTAAAACTGTTGGCTAAGTTACAGACACTCATGAAAAGATGATGCTAATTATCTGGGAAATATTCTCTAACAGCAGTCAAGTTGTCATTGTTTGTGTCAAACAAGTTGTGAATTGTTGTAACATTAAAACAGGAGACCATGACTAACAAGATGTTGTAGCAGAATCACGTGAACAATTCCAGGATATATTTTTTTTTTTAATTGGCTGTTGCGTTAAATCTTACCCAGATACAATAGTGCTATTTTCTGATTGGCTATTGTGTAGCCCCTTTCTTTTCTTAGATTGGCTGATGAGTGGCAAAAGACGGGAATGAGTGACTGTATAATATGTGACACTTGAGAGCCCTGAATTCTATTGTAGATTTTATTAAGGATAATTTTTTCATATTAGCTAATGCTGTAAACTATATCGGGAGCCATTTATTACACATTATTATAATATTAAATGTTACAATTAACAACAGAGCCCACATTTTTACATTTAGTTGCTATTTATATTTTAAATAATCAGCATTAAAAAATGTTTTACTTGCATTAACTTCTAAAACAAACGTAATTTTGTACTCCAATTCATTTTTGAAATATAATCATTTACACAGTGGCTGTCATAACTTGTTTTCATGAGAAATGTATTTAAACATTCATTAAATAAGACATCACTTAACAGGTTAAGTAAATACAATGAATAGGCTAATATAGCGCAATACGAAATGCTTCTCTCTAGAGTCCCATCCATCCATTTCTTTTTTGGAATTGTTTTGCTACATCTTCAATATTAAATGGCTTATTTTCATCCATCCAAGAGCAGTGAGTCTATTATTTCGCTCTGCCATGCGCATTGCATTGAGAACATATCACAAACTGCTCCAAATCAAAAATGATCGAATCTGATGCATATCAGAACGAGAGCACACTGGTTGCTGCCATTTGCTGGTACTAAATCAACCGGTTGCATTTTCTATATCCAGACAAACAAGCACCCGAGTGGCTTGTCCCTTTGATAACCTCTCTGCAGGAAACTGAAAGCAGCTGTCATCACCATATTGGCTTGAACGGGGTGGGCACAGAGTATGAATAGCTGATGGGGGATATAAAGCAGTCGTATGAAGTGTCAGCTTGATGAGGGTCAGATTAATGTCTTTGACAGTGTGCATCCTGACTCGAGCAGGAAGTATCATCACTCACTCAAAGTCAGGCTGGCTACGCTTACGGTTTCTAAGAGACTAAAGCAAACACCGTAAAGAAATGATTACTTAATGACTATAATAATATATATAGTTTAGATTCTGAGTGAATGTTGACTTGAAATCTGATTGGATGACTCACATTTGAAGCAACCACCTGTTGCATGCATATCATTTATATCAAATTAACACACCTATATTAATACATCATTCTACATACAGGGGGCTATCTATATTTATATATAGATTTTCAATCTTTATATCTCCTGATGATTCACAAAAGTGATAAGCCAGTGCCAAGGCTGTGTTACAGTTGTTTTTAATCAAAGTTAAGGGTAAAGTTTTTTTGGTCATTAACCATTTTAAAATCACTGCTACATAAAGCCTCTTGTCGTTGTTTTCTTATTATTATAGCTTGTTATTACATGGCTTGGTTGAATTCTAATGTAGAATGCGGTCTGTTATGTAAGCAATAAGGTACTCGAGGCAAGTGCTGTATCGTGAATAAGTAAAGGCTGAAGGGCGTTGTTAGGCACGACGCGAAGAGAGCCTGCAACCCCTTCAGCCGTTACTTATTCACAATACAGCACTTGCCTCGAGTACCTTATTGCTTTTATAAAATGGTTACTACACAATAAAAATATTAAAGTAAAAAGAATATGAAGAGTTCAGATGCAAAAGCCTCTAAATGCCATTTGAAATTTTCTTCTTTAATGATGATTTTTATCAAACTTGTATATTTAAGTTCAGTAATTTCACTTAAATAACAATTAATAGGTAATTATCATTGCCATTTAAGTGAAATCACTGAACTTAAATATACAAGCTTGATAAAAATGATCATTCTAGAAGAACATTTCAAATGGCACTTAGAGGCCTTTGCATCTGAACTCTTCATATGTATTAGTGCAACTTTCATGAAGTAAAATCAATAAAAGCCTTCCTTCTGCTCGAAAAAAAAATAGTCCCTGACCGTAAACAGCAACAACGTTCCAATGTGTAATATGCAGGAAAGCTCAAATAAAAACAACATAGGAACTGCAGTGTTGCAGTGAGAAATAAAACCGTTAGGTAAAGCGGTCATAGCCGTGTTTTATCATGAATAAAGCTTGTATTATTGATTAACACACCGCTGCCAAGAAAACAGAGCGTTGCCATGGACAGTTCAGAGACGGAACGGACTATTTTCTTTAGTGGAAGCAATAAAATTGTTTTTAAATCAATAAACTCCTTTTTAAATCAATATTTTGTGTCAAATTATTGATTTATTTGGTAGGTAGCCATGTAATGTATAGAGAGACGGTTGTTATAGCAAATACAAACCCCTTCCCTCGCTATACAGTGCATTATCCCTTACGTATGTCGCTATCAGCTGGCACATAAGCACTATTAGGCTACAACTTGTGCAGTACTGATCATTTGTTGGGAGATGGCGTGATTCATTTTGTCTAGCAAAACTTTGTTTGCTTGAATGGTGTGCGATTTAGAGTGAAAATGAATGGAAACACACTTTCACCAGCTATATTCGCATGAGTTTTTTTTTACTGAACTTCAGATAATTCGATTGACAAATAGATGGAAACTTGGCTAATGTGGCCTTGAAGCTCATAAAATGACTCATGCTGTTCATCTCTTTAAAAAGGTGCTGGCATAAAAGTGGAACTGTGTAGCTGGAAAAATAAAATGTCTCCAAGAGCAATGCACAGTTTACAAAAAAACTGAGTTGTGAGAGAACACCTAACAGCGGTTACACCGGATTGCAAGTGGTTAGGGATAAGATGCCAATCTTTTATCAAAAAACAAACAAACAAACAAAAAAAACCTACTTACTTGTCTCCTTTACTTCTAGCAATACCGATGAGCTTCTCAATGCCACCGGCGTCTCGTAAGGCCTTGGCGTTCTCCATGTTCTTGGTGATGACCTCGTGTAGGGCGCAGCATATTGCCGTAACGGTGTCATCACACATGGTTTTACCTGCTGTGCTGTTTACCGTACCCCCGCTGCTTCCACTAGCATTACTCCCGCCCGGGAGCCGGTGCACGAGGTCCCGCATGGCGTACTTTCCTAGTCAAAGAGAAAAAAAATTGACAGAAAGAGCATATGAGGATGTGCTGATTAGCACTGGAGTAATTATGATAGTCAGGATGACATTTTTCACAGTCAGTAGACTATTGTGCTTCAACTTTTTCTTAATCTAAAGAATAATAATGCAGGAGCTGTGACAATTCAAGAGTGTCAGATGTGTCAGTTTAAGCGTCACTGGATTTCTATGGAGGGGGTGTTATCCTGACGGCAGAGCGGATATATGACTCGTGCTATTTGAACAAAGGAAAGAAAATATGAGAAAGTGGGAAAACTCTGACATTAACAGAACAGCAGGGGAAGTGTAATTCAAATGGACTTGGCAGCGCGCCGCTCACACAGCACTGGAAAAATAACTTGACCAGTGGGAGAAGCAATATGATTCTTGAGTTTGTGTGTTTGTGTCGGTGAAGCATGAGACCAATTTGAGCTGTAACACACTAAGTGATACTAACAGGCAATCACAAGCGCAATGATCGCTACAGGATGTTGAGTGCTCCTTCCTAAAGCCAGTGGTGTACGGGACACCCCCTCATGGCATTATGAGCCAATTATATGGTTACATTTTCTTAGAGTGGTTTTACTCCACATCAAAGCAGCAAATATAATGTTTGTTTATACACACTTATAATGCCATACAAATAAAGATTGCAGTAATTTACCCTGAAATTACAAAAAAAAAAAAAAATGGCACTGATTCACATGCACAGTGGACAGTAAACAAGACTTATTGTGAGATTAAGTTAAAGGTAAACGTTTTGTGAGATAGACACAAGCATTCGGACATTTTTCCGTTAGGAGACCATTCACACATCAGCACCAAAAAAACGGTCAATTATGTGATGTCAGTCATTGGAAATGATTGTTGAAACGGTAATTTACCCGTAAAGACTATATATGGGACCTATCTTGCACCCGACGCAAATGAACCACATTAATTATCTAAGTTTCTGGAGTCAGGACTACTCAAATTGAAGGATTTGGTTTCTTTACAAACTTTGTTAGTTGTTCACAAAGCTGATGGTCTGCAAACTCTTTTCACTTTAAATAGTGAGACAAGCAGAAGAAACAATGACTTTACACAACCTTTTGCTTGAAATACCCTCAAACAAATGTGTGTTTCAGTCTCTGGTGTGAAAAGATTGAATCTTCTAGAAAAATATCTAAAATGTTGTTCAAATATCTTACAATTTAAAAATAATTATAAACAAAAGATACTTAAAGTATATAAAGAGGAATGTGAAAACTAATAGAATTATTACAATAACTATGATTTCGTTGTTATTTTGTGAAGACTAAAATGTCATCTTTTAATGTTATTTCATTATTAAATATTATGTATCTGTATTATTATTCTTTATTAGTTTCCATAATCAATGTATTATCTTATGGAGTTTCAAAAGCATGAGTTTGAATGCATGAGAGGAACATATGTCAGGGGAAACCTATATATTGCTTAGAGAGGTATGTGTGCAATGTAACATGTTCACTCAGCATAAATGTTTCCACTGATGCAAGTGTATCACAGATGTAGACAACAAGGATAGTCGCGTACGTATGACATATACGTTCTAAGTTGAGAAGCTCAGAGCAACATGTTTGTTACCTTACAAGGAAGCTGTAAGACTGTGCGATGTATAAAAGCTCAATGTCATTGTATCGCCCTCAGAGAAACATGTAGGCATGACCGGGTGAGAGGGTAGAGAAACATTGAGAAACGCATAGACCTGGGATGAACACAACATCTTGAAGTTTCTCTCCTGACATATATATAATATATAATAAAACTTTCTTGGCAAGATAATGGTGTCCGGTCCCGTAAATTGAATAATAACGGGGAAACACAAGAGGCTTTAATTCCAAGTCTACATTTTGGTTGTTGGATCTGTCATTATTGCATCTTTGTTGGCTTTGTTTGTTTAGTATTATGCAGAATTAGTATTAATAGATAATAATAATAGACAAAGAGAGATATAAAATGTGTTGAAGATAGATTATATCTGGTCTGGGCTAGTCTGTATATGTATGTGTATATGTATGTATATATATTTTTCCTTTAATTTTTTGGTGTTTGTCATTTTATGTTGGTGAGGTCATCTAATTTGTGAAGATTTGTGTTTTTTCTTCATCCTAGTCCTGTTTTTTTTTTTTTTTTTTTTTGTCTTGTCACAACTTTTGTTGTGTTTGTTGGATTTGTTAAATTGTTCTTGTGGCACATTGTGTTGCATTCCCATGAAAAGAGAATAGAAAAATAAATGAAATGAAATGATTTGTCAAAAGATAAAAAACAACTTTTTTTTACAGTTAATAGTATAATAGTAATAGATAGGCTAATAATCATTTTCTATTATTAAAATGCTCATAATAAATTTTAAAATCCACGAACAGCCACTGATGACAGAAATATGTAAAGATATGAAATAAAGATAAAATTATTTAAGGAAAGACTAAATTGCTTAAAATGATCTCAACAGATGTCACCGCTATGTCAAAATACGCCATAATATATTTGTTGCTTACACTTGAGGGGATCTAGAATTGCCTACATGTCACACATTTAATTCTGCAATGGAGAAATGCAAACAGCTTGAGGGAAACCCAGTAGGCATAGATCACAAGTGTTTACATTTTGTCATTTTGTTGTTGTTTTGCTGCTCCACTGCATTTCTAATTTTAATTAAGAACAAAACATGAAATGCTATTGTGTAGAAATTTGTATTATTGGTAAAAACCGGTGTACAGACACAAGCCTACAAGATACTTCTGTGAAGTAGCCATCCATTTTCAATAAGAACAAGAAAATAGTTTGCAACTGAGTATTTTCCAGAATTCTTGCCACTTTAATCATCCAAACACTCAATGAATTGACCTTTGAAACACAGAAGAGTCCTTCTCCTTCTGGCATCCTATTATTCTATCACAGAAGCACACAGCTAATGAAATTAATCTAGGGCTGTTCAATTCTTTCCGCTAATTCCAAATGGTCTCCGAAGAAGAAACACAGACATCATTTTCTACATGAAGCATACTGCAGAAGGGCTTCGTTTTATCACCAATAAGCTTCCAGTTAATTGGTGTCTCCTTATCTTGTACCCGCAGGCAAAATCGTCTGTCTTGCGTGAGCTGGCATTACTGAGGCGGTCCAATGAGATGTGAGGTTTCTCAGAACAGCGAACTGGGCGAAAAGTATTTTTTTATACAATTATTGATCATTGATATCTCTTTGTTCATTTATTCAATATTCAATAAATAAACTGTGAAAGTTCACAATAAATGTAATTGGTGTAAAGACTGAACGGGAAAGATGTCAAAACTGTGTATGAAAAGTTATAACAAATGATCTGACAAAAAAAGCTCGTGATCAGGATCCCACAGAGGAAGAGTGGCATGAAGAGGTGAAACAGGTGAAGTGTGGGACAGTTTTAGTTCAGTTTTATGCTGTTTTATCACAATGATTGCATGATTACGAGTAATCACGAGCCACGGATGCTTTAAGCTGCTGATTTTCAAGAACACGAAGTACTGCAATTCGGACCGGTTGTTAATTCTGAACACCGATACAAAGATCTCAAAGTCAACATCAGAATGAAAAACAGCACTGGAGAAGTAAAAAGGGCTTTAAGTAACGCATTTACACTCCTCGTGATAAATGAAGAGTCTCTGCTACATGACGATGAGATCTAGCGACTGTATATGACTCAAGGCTAACCTTGAGTGCTTCATCTACGAGCTCTTGGGATACGAAGCCTTAAGCCTAGTTCACACTACGTGATTTTAAGCCCGATTTAAGCCCGATTTGCAAATCGTTGAGTCGCCGACAAGTCAGGGTGTTATCGCGTGCAAATCGCGGGCGATTAGCGGACGATTAACGCTCGCCAATCAGTTAGTGTGAAAGAGCCAACAACGCATCAAAGACAGCTCGCAGACAGCTCGCAGACAGGTCACAGAGCTCAGAAAAATATCTAGCCTGCTAGATATCTCGAGCAGTCGCGCGACTCAATCTCAGTGATGTCATGAGTACAGCCAATCATAGCAACGCGTGGGTTGAGGACACCAGGTAAATCTTACTTTTTCTTTTTTGCATTTTTTTTTTCTCAGAGCAGATCGTCGAGCAAACAGTGTGCAGCAGTTTCTGTCTGACGTCCATATTCGCGTGTTATGTTCTTCTCTGAAGTTTCGCGTCATTTCTGGTTCGTTTTATTGCGTGGTTTTTCGTTACAAAACATGGTTTCTAGACCAGATAGAATCGTGTTGTTGTCAACTCGTTATTTGTTTGATTATTTTCAGGATTTAGACCGTATTATAGTACTGAAACAGCTCTCATTGAGTCACAAATGATATGCTCTTATCATCCGATCGTGGTTGTATCTCTATGTAGTGCGTTGTTAACTCGTGTAGTGAGTTACCTCCTGTTGTGGATCAATCACGTTGTGTTGTGTGGTGTGAACGGCTAAACAACTTGAACACTCATGATTTCACTGAGAGCAAGTCATGTAGTGTGAACTGCACAGTTCAGCCCGACATTTTAAAATCATGTAGTGTGAACTAGGCTTTAGTGGTAATCAGAGGTAAGTGCAGACCCTCCAGCCTATAACAGCCCATTCTCCCGGAAACAGGCAATCAGCAACACGGCCCTGGGCCATCATGAGCTCCACAAATACACACGCTCACACAGACGTTTAGAAAGGGAAAGAGTGCCCTTCCGTTATTGCTGCTTTTATGTTCACTTAATTCGCGCTGACCAAGTTAGTAAACCTACGCTGTAAAGGACATTACAGGAAAAGTTCAGTGTTATTATTTATTTACTCGACTTTATGTCAAACCTGTTTGCTCTTTCTGTATAACACGGATAGTTAGAGAGACCATGCCTGTCATGCTACAGAAAGGACAAAAAAATGAATCAAAAAGCAAAATACAAGTTTTGACTTGTATACTATGTTGCAAAATATCACGCATTAAATCATTTAATTCAGTTGGGGTCTTCAACTTATAAGGGTTATATCCGTTATGAATTTGAGTGTTATATTTCAAGCTTGGCCTAATGTAACATGCATATAGGATCATATTAATGCATTTATACTGCCTTACAAAAGTTTGGGGTTTATAAGAAGTTTCTTATGCTCACCAAGCCTGCATTTACACCAATATTGTGAAATATTATTACAGTTTGAAATAAGCGTTTTCTATTTGTATATATTTTAAAATGTTTTTTTTTTTGTGATGGTAAAGCTGAATTTTCTGACCTCTTCGGTGAACGTCATTTCACCAAGTACCGCATATTCCTGGTTCAAAATTTTTGTTGATCCTGGATCAACTTTCTAATCAACCAATCAGATTTGCGGGACAAGTTTAGAGTTTATGTCAAGTTTAGGGTTCGAACCAGGGTGAAGTACTTAAACATCAGTGTTATTCACCTTTCATTACCCTCTGATTTTAGGGAAAAGTTATGGATAGCGTTAGGTTTAGGGGTAGGGATTTTGAGACAGGAATATTGATCCAGGATCAACAAAATATGTTGATCCAGGACCATGTCTTACTTGCCAAAATCACAGTCTTCAGTGTCACACGATGCTTCATTGCTTATTATGATCATCATCATGTTTGAAAACAGTTGTGTAGATTAATATTTTTGTAGAAACCATGATACATTTGTATAGAAAGTTCAAAAGAAGAAACACGATTTTTTTTGTAATATGCAAAAATCTTTACTGTCAGTCTTGGTCATTTCATTTAAAAAAATCAGATACAAATTTATAAGACAATTTGGCTGAACTTTAGTTTCAGCTTCATTTTCATTTCGTAATTTCATTTATATGTCATACTTTATTATCATGTTTACATGATTATTTTTAGCTTTTAGTTGAAGTTAATTTCATATTGTTTTGCTTAATAAATATATTTGATTATATATGTATATATATATATATATATATATATATATATTAAGATAAAACAATTACAGTATCATTGTGGACACGTTAAAAACAACTCATAACGGATGAGTAAATAATGATAGCATTTTTATTACACTATCCCTTTAAGCTGAAAGCCCCTCTGTTTCTCTAGGAAGAACACACACAGGTGGTTGACAACTGCATATAATGACTGAAATGGCATATTAAAATGGAACTGAATAAAATGAAGAGCATTCATTTTCTCAGTCTGAGTTCAAAGAGAGTTGGTAAAATGTTCCATGAAGGCCTGAGGGTGCTCGGCTAGGTTTGAAATGTCACAGTGGTGAAAGGCTTTGGGCAGCATTTCTGTGAGCCTTTATCCTCAAATAACATTTAAATGGATCCAAAGAGGTTGATTTTTTATTTAACGAAGCCAACAGCAGGTTCAAACCCCACAGGCAGAAAATTACCCACTTGGACATAAAAGAGAAGACAAGGCATTCGAAGACAGACCTTAAAACAAAATTATTCTTAAAGGTCAGGGAGCAAATTAAATTGTAAATCAGCCACCATGGAGACTATTTAAAAGGAAAACTTTTAAGTGCTATATCACTCCCTATTTCCACCTTTGATGTGTGTCATAATGGATTAAAAGCAAAAGCATCTTACTGGAGACGCCATTTTAAACAGAGCCATCTTGTGGAGGGGGAGCCGGGACAGATGGAAGGATAGATTGAATGGCTGGATTTAGCCACAGAAAAGATAAAGTGGTGATTTTCTCGTGTCATTATTATGAAGCAGCTCTTTTGCTTCTAGGCACCTCTGGCAATCTCCTAATGAAAGCGAGAGAAAACAGATAAAGGAAGGGAAGATGGAAAAATGACCAAACGGATGCATGAGGGAGCGTGTGAGAGATGGGAAGATTGGCTGCAAATTGAAGCAGGAGAGGACGTCGATTGGTCACAGCTGCGCACACACACACACACACACACACACACACACGGTTATTTCTCTAAAGGCCACTCTGTAGAGCATGGCCTCTTTTCTCATCCTGTGTGCAGGTGGGCGGCTAATATGAGTCTTTCAGTCATCAAATCCGGGATGAAACTTTCAATGATGGATCAGAACTTTTCAAATCCCTCTCCATCAACTCAAATGTCGGACCTTCGAAACAAGCCGAGTAAAGCTGGTTTTCAAACATACAGCACAACTTCAAACATTTCCAACAAATCCACCGAGCTTTGTCTGCTAGTCCTCTGAAGAACGTGTCTCATCATGGTCCGTATGCCCACACCAATACCCTCCTATTTCAATGTCTGGAAAAGTTTTCCCACCTGAAAGCTTGGAGAGCCTTTCCGATTGCAAATCAAACTGCTCTGCTGCTCATCCAATGCTATGCTTAACTTAGGTGTGTGTGTGTTCATTCATGCCCGTTACGCCTAATGTTGTGTGTGTTGAAGCTTCAAACAGCATATTGGGGATTACAAACTCAGCCACCGAAACTCACATAAACCCCACTGACAAATATACATGTTCTCCCTCAACTCAGTTTGTAGACCAAGTTTTTTTTACTTCTAATACACAAAATATTTCTTAGAGCCCATAAAATAGTAATATATATATAAATAAAAAAATGATATTATACGAGAGAGAATTTGTGATCTTTTTATAATTTCACATAAAAAAAATACTGTTACATCTACATATATATATATATCATTAATGTTTTTTTTACTTTTATTTTACATGTTGTTATTAAAAAATATATTATATAATTAAATATATATTTTTATTTCAATTAAAAAATGTATTTCGATTAATATACATTTAATATACATTTTTTTAATTGAAATAAAAATATATATTTAATTATATAATATATTTTTAATAACAACATGTAAAATAAAATTAATGAGATACATATGTAGATGTAACAGTATTTTTTTAAATATGAAATTATAAAAAGATCCCAAATTCTCTCGCACAAGGAAATCCAGTAGATGAAGTGCTTCTCTCTCTGGTAACACTAAATATTAAATAGGATATTTCTTGAATCACACATCAACAGGAGGCGGAGTTTTTTTCACTTGCTTATTTTATCAAAACAATGTAATACAAACAGTTTGAACCAGTTTCCAAATTGAACAAGAAATCAAATTGACCCCCCTTGACCCCTTAACTAAGCCTTAAACCTACCCGTACCACCAAACCAGTCCTTAACCAGTATCACGCCTTAATAGCAAAAGTATTTTTTTCGTAATATAGAGCCTAACAATACTTTTTCTTTTGATGTTTTTGATGAAGTACATAGTAGTTAAAAACACTATATAATATAAAGTGGGAACAGTCATTCTTATATTGTTCAATTTTCTGTTGAACATCCGGATCACTCATACTGTTGCTACAAAACATGTTTTGCATTGCAATATATGAACTGAAGTTTAAAGACACTTCTCATGAAGGGCATGATCATATGAATTGAAAGTTTAATGAAATTCATAAGCATTGTAATGATTTGTAGTGTTTAATACGTTCATTAGTAAACATTAACAAGCACATTATCTCATATTTTAAGCTTTGTGAATATATATTAGCTAATGATCTGTTAAGCATTATATAATGTTGGTTAATGATTTATTAATGAAAGTTATTATAAAGCGCAACCTAAAAATAATGATAAAAGAGAAAAAGACAAAGCAGAAACAGAGACTGTACCTGAGGGCTTTTAAATGGCAATACGTTTCAAAAGTGTACATAAAACTAAAATGCAGAAAAATCCATTCTCTTTTAATCTTGTGTAACAAAATCTTCCAGTGTGCAGTTTATCAGAAGAATACAGTATCAAAGCTCCAGGATAAAGCTTGATGCTGTGAGACTGGATTTATACAAACAATCAATCTTCAATCCATCCCTGAGCTAAATGTTTAAGAGTTTCGTAAAATAGTTCAAATATAGATTCAGTAAAATACATCCCTGATGAAAACACAAGACTGTGGGAGAATATACAAAAAGAGGGACCTTGCTTGATTTTTTTTTGCTCACGGCTCTGAAATCTTTTGAAGAATGGCCATGTTGAACTGTCTATAAAAAGCAAAGTGTGAGAACAGCCGCCAGTCACAGACCGTGTTTACATGCACACACTTCTGTCAATGCGAATCAATTGAGCCCGAATGTACTATTTATAAACTCTGATCTGATAAAAAAAGCAATTTACATGCACTGTATGCAATCTATTTTTGAATTATCTATGCATCTTTACATGCTAAATCTACAAAGACAGGAATCACATTTCAATGGCGATCAATAACCGAAGACAATGCGATCTGAATGATTTTGGATGATGTGCAAATCTAGGCAGACTCCAGGTGGCAAATGCGCACCAGTTGTTTTGGGAGCTGAGAGGGGCAGCGGAACGAGACTGGGGAGCCGTTTCCATGGAGACGCCGAGACTCGCCAGGGAAACCACATTTATTAGCGGGTGAGATCAATAGTCTGCTGGTGATGTCACTGGGAGAATTTGAAATGTTGTGAATCAGTGTGAGATGAGATGAAGGAAGAAGGAAAACAAGCTCTAATTATGCACCTGATGCGGCGGGTCAGCATGTGACAACAGGGACCCGCGGCGGACCCAGTGTCTGATCCTGTCATGTACATGTTAATGTGTTTAATAATTCGGAGGCAGTGCAATGCTAAACCCCAGCAGCTCTGTATGAAGGTAAGGTCACATCACAGTTGATGAAAACCTCAAAAATAATGACACATGATTGGAGTTACTTGTTTATGGTCATGGATGGGATGGGAGGCACAACTACTACCCTAAACATAGTCACTTCAACCCAATTCACCTCTTCGTTGAGAGTAAACAATGAAAGAACTACCAGCATCTTATTCTAACAGACACAGAGAAAGTTAATTTTTGGTCTGCAGTGATAATGAAAGATTGTGAAAACATTGTCCTCCCTATTCAGAGGCATAACTTGAGCTCTACTAATGCGGTGCAGCGGGCCAAGCGATTAAACGCATCCCTTCCATGTTAATCTTGTTCTAAACAGTGGAAATGTGATGAAGTACCACTCAAAAAGATATTGGGTGAACTCCATTGAAAGTGAGCATCACTATGCCCTACTTACTCTGAAGGGCAGAAGCACTTAAAGTGAGCACTCTGAAGGGTTTTGTGAGAACAATATAAGCGTTAGGAACTTGTATATTGTATCTGATTGTTACCGCATTCACACAGCACAATCAATCCATAAAAATTTTGTAGCTAATAAAACATTTGCATTAGTTTTAGTCATGGGTCATTATTTCCTATTTATTGTGGCACTTGAGGTAAACATGAAAATACACCAATTTGCAAGAAACTGATATTTTCTGTTGGGTTTTTAGTTACAAATAAATGATCTCAGTTTACAAATTTTTTTGAGGATGTGCCACTCATGATCATGTGATGGGATTTAGACAGTTGCTGACTTTTATTTGGAGTGACCCTTTAAATAGCCTCTGAAACCTTTTTTTTATTTTTATTTATTTATCAGGGACAATGCACAAAATACATGAGTCTTACGAAGAGATGCTTTGTGCCAGAGTTAGCCGAAGCTAATTTTCATCCGCAGTCCCCGGGGCAGGTGCACACAATTTAAGACATTAAAACATTGCATTACAAAACAACTATCAATAGAAATATAAGCTACACATAATATTATTCTATGAAGATTATATAAAAACAATCAGATGTACAAGATGAGAGAACATATTCAAAAGACCATTTCTACCTCTCTAACTCTCTTTTTGAGTTGCATGTCACTTTCAGTAAAGTCAGCTGGACAACACAAGCAAAAAACAAATAAAAAAACAGACAAAAAGCCAAAGCTAAAATCAAAACAGTTAATATGGAATGATGCTTTCTTATGTTGCCCCAAAGCAAAACCATAAAACGCACTTTCAGAAGCAAGTCGAACAAAACAATAAAAGAGAAACAAAACATCCAAACCAAAACAAACAAAAACCGATGCATGTCACTTTCTGTAATACCAGAAAACAAAACAAATGAAAACTTAAAAGAAAACAAACAAAATACAAAACAAAATCAAAGCATTTCAAAAGAAACAACTGGAGTAGCCTCCTTGAAAAACTTCAAAAACATCATGTCAGTTGCACAACCCAACCAAAAAACCAGACCAAAACAAAACAAGCCAAAAAACCAAAACCAAAAAACAATTACTTTTGAACAAATTTTAGATTAGCCTCAATGCAAAATATTCGAGTCGCACACTATGTCCAGTAAAGTCAGCAATGAAAAAAACCCCCAACCAAATCAAAACCATTTATACTATATATAAACAGTTCCACAAAAGCTGTCCCCCAAGCCTAGAATGTGCAGCCTGATGCCTCCTAACCCATTTAAAAAGATGAGTGGCCAGAAAATGTGTAATAATAAAATGACAGTTATCTTCCTTTGAGCTGAGAGCTATGAGCAGCCCTCTTTACCACACTGGCTAGGAGAAGAGACTGGACTCCATTACAGAGAAGCCAAAGAGACCACAGCTGTTAACCCTGAGCTCTACAAATCTGAGGGCTCAGAACCATATGAAACAAACTGAATAAAAGAAGACAGTCAAGAGACGGGGGAAAAAAAGGGCCGTACCGATTAACTCTTTATTTCTGATGTCCAAGGCCATGTTTCTGAGTGCAGTAGCGACGGCGCACACCACGCGGTCGTTGTCTATCCTCAGCAGCTCCACCAGGATGGGCAGACCCTTCTCTTTCCTCACCGCCGCACGGATGTACACTGACCACTAGGGGAGACACACACAAATAAACAGGTATGAGTTGCTAAGTATGACAATATTATTATTACAGTTTTCCAACTATATATAGTTCTACACATCAGCAGTTTTTGTGCATCTTCATAGTTGGATATGCCAGATGTCTGTAAAGTCTCATTTTGATTCAGCTTCCCGCTGATCGTGTGATCACACTACCCAGGTTGCAATGAAAGACTAACACTAGCTCAGAGCTTTTGCTCTCACAGGTTCTCTATGTATGACCCCAGCTGTGGGATCAGGCTTTATCAGTGACGGAGTGTCAGCTCAGATTAGACTATCTGCTACCCGGCACTTCTGCTGCAACAGGGGAGACCCAAAGGGCATCCCCTCACATTCCTCATTTTTGATGACCTCTGAATGTGTGCAATAGAAAAAACAGAGAGCTTCCAACCTAGACAGCATTTACACACTCAAGCACTCAAGACTTGAAAATTGTTTTAAACAGTAGGCTGTATAATAAGATACCTAATTTGGACAAATTCAAAAGCATCACATGGGTCCGTCACAGATGTAAGACGATTAAATTATTTATTTATTTGATTCAATATAATAATATAACAATATATATTTGATAGAGACAAATTTGCAAGAGACAACTTCTCACTTTGAACACATGAATGCACATGTCATTTATTTATAGAACGTAAACACAAGAGAAGCAAATGGCGCTGACAAGCATCCCACGTGAGTACGCATTCAGAGCATTTAAAGGGGCCGCGATCACTGAACAGTCATTAGCAGTCAACTGTTTTGCGTTTACAACCAACAGTGTATAGAACTACGCTTAACAACAAAGGTGAATTATGTATCTCACATTCACTACAATATAATATATATTATATATAAACAGTGATATTGTAAAATATTTTTCACAATTCAAAATAAACGTTTTTTTTTTATTTTATTTAAAGCCCGGCCAAAATCAAGCAGCATTTTGAGTTTAAATAGGCAAAAGTCCTAGCCTGGCTAAAACCAGACCATTCTCAGTTGTAAATTTCAAATCATTTCCAGAGGGGCGTCACCAGCGGACGTCGCGGGTAGACCTAAAACCAATCAGAGCGATGAAGAAGATGACGTATGCAGAGTGGCGGCCGGCGAGAAACATCTCCGAGCGTTGTTCTTTGCTCGTTTTTTTTTTTAAAAAAGGAAACGTTCAAATCGCTTAAAACAGACGCGATAGCTGATTCCAACGAGTGATGTTCGACGGCGGCATCCATCTTTATAATGTAGGCTACAAAATCTTCTTCTAAATCCCAGCGCTGTCGTCATCGTGTAAAGCCCGCCCCAACGTTTCTGATTGGTCTCGCGATTTCGATGGATTGGAAATGGGCTTGAATGATCTCTTTGCCAGACTAACTTTCAGAGCAAATCTAAATTTGCTAGGAAAGTTGTCTTGTTCTTCCCAGGCTACAAAAGTCCAATTAACGTGATTGGTTACAAGGTAGTTTGTGACGTCAGAAACACCAACGATTTCAAACCACGTTTTTTTGAGACTGTCTTTGGTTTACTGCAGTTTTAAAGGAGAAAATACTCAGCAATGGTGTTGACTTGTGAATTTTAACATGGTTTGTCTTTATGCATTTTAAAAACACCACATATATAAACAACATTAAAATCTTGATTTTCATCGCAGGGTGACTTTAAGAGTCTTTTATTGGACCATTATTGCAGTGATTATTATGTTTCTATCATGTTATATGTTTGGTTACAGTTCTTTTAACCCTAATCGATGGAGACCCAGAGAGACCATTTCTTGATGGAGATAACAATCACAACATTCATTTCCATCAAGAGGTGTATCATTTTTTTGGACAATCCAAGAGTAAAGCACTCAAAACAACAAATTCTCATCCCAAGGCATCATCTAACTGACACTTTTGACCATGCTTCAACATCCGACGCTTTAGGCACCCTTTAGCGTCAGTTAGCTATCCTAGGGCGTCATCTGCAGTAACTGGCGTTTTACCTTTAGCGTCAGTTAGATGACGCGGGTAGGTTTAGGTCTGGGGTAGGGTTAGACCACTAGGATAGCATCATCTAACTGACGCTAAAGGGTGCCTAAAGCGTCGGATGTTGAAGCATGGTCAAAAGCGTCAGTTAGATGACGCCTTGGGATGAGAACGGGCTGTCAGTAATGTCTACCCAAGCAAACTCCAAAGACTTCCAACAAATTTAAAGTCTGGACTCAGAGGTGCCAATTCATGAGTGAAAATGATTCTTCATGCTTACTCCCAACAATTCTTTCACTGTTTGAGCCTGATGAATCTTGACATTGTCATCCTGGAATATGGCCATGATGTGTCTTCGTACATGGTTGTTTAAGTAATGAAAAGCAACACATCCCAGATAGCAAACTGACATTGAATCAACGTGGAAATATGACATCGAAACAACGTTGATCTGACATTGTTTTGCTCATCGAATTAACGTTGAACCAACGTCAGACGCGTCATTCTTTCAAAACTAACGGAAAATCAACTTGAAATCAACGCGTTGTTTCAACGTTATGAAAGCAAACCAATTTTCGATTTTCATTTAGCTTTGAAGAATGCCGCGTCTGACGTTGGTTCAACGTTAATTCGATGAGCAAAATCAACGTTGTTTCAATGTCATGAGAGACGTTGTTTCCACGTTGATTCAATGTCAGTTTGCTATCTGGGATTCCATTAATTCGAGTTTGAAGAACTGTTGCCAAACATAACACGCTAGAAACAATAATCAGTGCAATAATGATTCAGTCACAGACTCCCAAGCATTGGCCTATTTAAATACAAACAGTCAGTGTATTTTAAAATGTAATTTATATCTGTGATTACATTTTCAAGGAGCTTTCATACTATTATCAATGTTGAAAACAATAGTGCTGTTACCTCCAAAGTGTTAGACTAGCAGCAAGCTAATTAGTTAGTCGAGGCTCTTGCCCTCTTTACTTGAGTTGCTGCACATGTAGAGTGTTTCAAATCAATCACTTGTAAGATTCATTTGCAGTTAGGATGCTGCCTAACATGGTGTCTAACAAGCAATCGGTTTAATTTCTGTGGTGTGCTGGAAGCCAGATGCCTGAGATTGTATTGAATATATCACAGAGGTAGTTTACTAGATTTAGGAAAAGAACAGAATAGAAATATTGCTATGTGGATATGTATATCTGTCATTTAGTTCAAATCAACTTGTATCGGTGCTTAAAGTAATTCAATTAAATAAATATCCTTGAAAATGTGTTCTTGACGACAAAGCATTCTTCACAAGTGGTTTTTTTTTTTAATGTTTTATATCCGTCTTAAGTTAAGGGCTTTGATTCCATTTCCTAGAACTCCCGGCGTGGGATTTATTAATCCCACTGTCCAAAATGAACTTTGAAAACATAAACAGAGAGCTTAGTTCACATATTAAACCAGGGCTCAATGTCAGCTCTTCTAGATGAACAAACAGAGAAGCAATTTTTGTGAACCGGACAAAATGGGCAGACAGACTCTGTCTCTTCCTCTCCCTGTTGCTTATCCCTTTGTCTCTCCTACAAACTCAACCCGACAACAAACACGTATGCAACCTGATGCCCTGTAGGTGTAAAGAGAGGGGTCATAGGGACGTCACTTTCATTTAACTTCTCGAAGGGGGTCTAAACCTGTTATGAGACTTCAAAACCAATCCAATTGCATCTGTCTCCATCTAAGAGTATTGATCTTGCAGAGCACATCTGGTGGATTAGAGCTCTCGAGCAACAGAGGTAAAACAAGCTTTTGTCGCTGAGAGACGGTAAAAAGGATGTGAGAACAAAGAGAGAAGCGGAAGCCAAGAGGGAGATTGGTGCTGGTTTAAACATCTGATGTAAGCAACAACTTTCAGATCAGGAAAAAAGCAATATTGCACCATTTTTTGTCACACTGTTCAATAAATGTAGATTCTGACAGCAGCGAGAATAAGTGTTTTGAGTGGTTCTTTGCATGTTGCTATGAATTGTACAATACTCAGAGCCATAAAAAAATATATAAATGTTTTAATCTATTTTTTAAAAATATTTTAAAGTTTTTTAAATATTTCTAAAGACCCATAATGCTATCAATACAAAAATATAAATAAATAAAATATATACAAATATAAATAAATATTATTTGAAATTATTTAAATACCCCCAACCAGTTTACATTTGCTTGCATTTTATTTTTTTTAAAGCATTGAATCCTTTTAAAAATATTTTTAATGACCCCTAACGCCACGTAAACAATGGCTTCCACTCAGAAAGATACCAATAACTAAGAATAAAAATAAATAAATTGGACGATGCAGATGCAGGTATCTGTACCAATCAATAAATTGGCCTAAATGGTCATATATTTCAAACAGTTCATCACCAATGATGAATGTTGACACATGAATTTCAGTTAATTTATTTGTATCTTAAACTGCAATATGCGTTGGATACCGAGCCAAGAGCTTACCTTCCAACTCCCGGCAGCCAGGTTCTGCAGCGCCCCGGCGGCCCCCTCCAGCGTGTCTGGGTTGGAACACTCGGACAGGAGGGTGAGGTAGGGCTTTACTATCGACGGATGCCACAGCATCTGAATACCCTTGGGGGGATCTGCAGTATCCGGCAGCGGTCCCACACCATCCCACTACAGAAACAACGAGTGTGACATGAAAAACAACAAAGTCAGATGGGAAGACACACATAAATCCCTCACTATTTACATTTAAAAGGGGTGTTCACACTGACATAAATCTGCAGCGAGCAGCTATTCGACTACCAATGAGAAATCAGAGAAGAGCATGTGATCTGACTGAGAAGTTACTGTGAGGCTTTTACTGTTCTGTATGAATATATATACGCTAATGTTCAAAATTTTGGGGTCGGTTCGGTACGTTTTTGAAAAAGTTTTTGAAAGAAGTCTTCTAAATTCACCATGGTTGCATTTATTTGTTTAGGACACACAAAAATATTTTAGAATTGAATAACTTTTCTATTTGAATGTATTTTAAAATCTAATTTATTCCTTTGATAAGAAAACAGAATTTTCAGCATCATTACTCCAGTCTTCAGTGTCAAATGATCCTTCAGAAATCATTGTAATATGGTGCTGAATAAACAATTATTATTATTAAAACATGTTTTTTCCACTTAATATTTATGTGGAAACCATTTCTTCCCCAGGATTCTTTGATGAATAGAAATTTCAAAACATTTATTTGTATGCAATTTATTTGAATAAAAATCTTTAGTCACATTTGATTAATTTAACACCTCTGCTGAATAAAAGTATGTTTCTTAAATTTTAATGAGACCAAACATTTTTTAACAGTAGTGTATATCTATCTATATAATAATAATAAAAATATATAAGGATAACCATATCAGAAATTGTTTGCATTCATGTATGAATAATTGTTTCTCTTCATCATGATATGATGTATTATACACTGCTGCGTTTTCTATTACAGTACAAACAGCTTCAGAGCTGACACAAACATTTTTCACTTTTACTTATTTATCTTTTGATAACAGAGTTTTCCACCAATAACATCACGGCATCCGACCAACAGTACAGCGACCTGGTGAACTCCGGAGATAAAATCACTGTCATTCTGTTCAGGACAAAAGTCGACTGTAACCCCGTGGCACACACACACACACACAAACCCAGATCTCTTGACAAATCTGGGCCTGAATAAACACAGACCCGGGCAGGAAAGACGAGCTGTAAGCCAGTGTTCGGCTGACGCTGAGGCGTGTGGGTGAGTCAGTTTGAAAAGTGCTGGTCTCACAGGCTGACCTACTTTCAGGCAGAGCAACTTGTGAAAAACCTCAGCATCTCAAACTAGCTCTGGCACTCAGCCTCACTCTCCCTTCATTATTAATGAGTCTGTTTTCATCTCCCCTCTGTTGTTCAATCAACTGCTGGAGGGTGGAGAAGCCCCTGTGAGGCTCCTGCTTTCCATACGCTGAACGCAAAGAAGCGGAGAGGAGATTTGGATTAATCTGTGGTTTCACTATATGCAAACAGTGAGTGCAACATTTAGCCTTACACCGTGTCTACACCGGAAGTGAGCGGTGCAAAGCATGTGACAAAAGCCAATAGAGGCCATTATAATCAGTGTGCGAAGTGTGATGTGTCGGGTCCCCCAAAGTAATCTGATGCTTCTTACAGTACAATACTCCACACACACTTACATTTCTGAAAGCAGGACATTAAATTGAATAAAAATGACGATAAACTAAATCATGATATTTTTGTAAACATCTACTCTTCGTTATAAGGTGTCCTTACAGTGTAATTATACATTTAAATACAGAGTAATATTAATTAACTACATGCATTTACTATAGGGTTAGGATAAATGTTTGGTTTAAGGTTAATTGCCCATAATGATGCATAATATATAGTTATTACTATAGTAACTACAACATGCATCATGTGTAACGAACACTAAAATAAAGTGTTACCAATATCTTATTATTAGATGGCTCTGCATTTGACCACTTGTCAAGGAAAATGTACATATCTGACCACTTTTCCATTGAAAATAATGTTCATATTTATGAAATTACAAAAATGTATGTGATTCTTTAAACAACAAAGATTACATTTCTAAGAACTTCTCTGATACATCATCTCGCACATCCATATTTATTGCACATTTCAAAGGGATACTCCACTTTTTTGGATATAGGCTAATTTTACAACTGCCTCAGAGTTAAACAGTTGAGTTTTACCGTTTTCGAATGCATTCAGTCGATTTTCTGATACCAGACTGTAACCAGACAGTTTCTGGTCTCTATATATTTTTTCCAACTATGGTAGTCAATGAGACCAGAAATGGTCTGGTTACTGATATTTTTCTAAATATCAGAAAATCAGCTGAATTGATTCAAAAACGGTAAAACTCAACTGTTTAACTCTGAGGGAGTTGTAAAATGAGCCTATTTAAAAAAAAAATGGAGTATCCCTTTAAGCCTCTAAACTCTGGTGTGCACCACTAATATTTTATCCAGCAAATGTACAAATCTAGATTGATTTGTCTCTTTTTGGAATGAGTCAAATCTGCTCAAATGCTTGTCTTTAAGCACAAAACGAGAGTGAAGATGAATCTAAAAATGACAATGTGATCCTAATGCTTCCTCTGAACTATCAGAGCGTAAAACCGCATCTGAAATTGTCAAAAAACTTTCTCTTGCCCTTTCCTTGTCAGCGATCTTCGAGAGTAATGAGCACTCCATGCACCATTTCTCAGCGTAAACTCAAAGAAGGGTATCAGTGCTCGGTGGGTTGAAATTGGTCTGGTTTACATACTCTCTCCTCTCAGTCAATTAGCTCCGCTAAACACTGCCCTGCCCCAACAGTGCCGTGGCGGCACGCTCTGGTTTCCTGGGCTACCTCACTGCCATTTAGTGATAAATGATTCAACAGAGTACATTAGCCTTCTGTTGCCCGGAGGCTCAGGTGTCCTCTTTCAAAACGTCTCGGCTGAGGAAAAGTTCCGGCACATGATACGAGAGGGCACCTTAGGTAATGGGGAGAAACGGCCCTCTTTTTACAGGACAACAGGTATAGATCCTTGTTGCATCTCCTTCATTTCTGTGATCTGACTGAAGGAGACACATCTGACTGAATCCTAAAACAGATCTGCAAACTTATGTACGGGTGTTCGAGGCGATGAATGAGGGAAAAATATTTAACTGCAAAAGAAAATGCAAAATATCCCCGAACTATGTTTAATAAAACAGTATATGCGCTCATAATCTCAACAGAGCAATAGCTTTGATGTATTATTCGAATCTGACTGCATAAAAATGTTCCCTGCTTCTTGTTAGAGACTGGAGAGTGTTGTGATGGACATCTCTTTCTTGCAGCAAACGCAGGTCTTCTTTTAGCTAGTATCAAAGTTATAGAGGATTATATCAGTGGCTACAGTATATCACTGGCTATTAGCTTTATGGCTCCTCTGGATCGGGACATCTCCAGAGGGAGTTGTGTTACACAACTGCTCTCCCACCTCCACGTCTGCATGGAGGATCCCGGCTGGCTTTTTCTTGCGTGAGATTAATGAAGAGATTCCTCTGCTATGGAGGAGCTGCCTGTAAAAAGCTTGTTTTTTTTCCCTCCTCCCTTTAGTCTGACGCCCACAAACAGTGTGATTTATCAGCCGTAGAGCGCTTCCCTGGGGAAACTCACTGTCTGACGGTGTGTTTCTGTGTAGGCGGTGAGGGTTACGTTTGGAAAGGAAATAATTGATAAAAGGCTGCCGTGTAAATCTGTAATTTGGGGAACTCACTGAAACATAAATTAGGATTATTCTGAGGTGACGAGGGGTGTATGTCCAAAATGTTAATTGTGTTATTCCTATTTTAGTCTAATTTATGCTCGGTTCAGCAGAAAAAGCATTTTACTGTGAAATAAAGCTACTATCTCTAGTCTGTTATATGTTCCCCGTGTCTTGTAAGGACTTTTGTTGTATTTCCTGTTTCTAGTGCCATGTTTGTAGTTCGTTGTAATTTGTCCTGTTGATTAGTTTGATTGTTCCAAGGTCTTGTTACTGTGTGTTCACACTGGACACGAATAGCGCGTCAAATTCGCACCTACCACGTCTAGTTATACGCTTGAACACTTTGAATCCATTTGCGCGTCAAAAGCGAAATTGATGCGTGTAAAAACAAAAGTTTGAAGCGAAATTTACGTGCGTCAGAATCGAAACCCGTTGGCGGCCATCTTTTTTATGTTGATCAAGCATTCATTGAGAGAGTCACCGCTCTGTATTTGCTGATGATTGGGGATAATCGTCGCCGAATTTGTGTCCACCAGACCGTTTGGCGAGTTTCACCATTTGCTCGCTCCAGGAGCTGCGCCTGGATGACGGCCACTGTCAGCGGTATTTCCGCCTGTCGCGCCCAGTTTGATGACCTGTTGTCCCGCATCGGAGCGAGGATCACCCTCGCCCTCATCCACCTAATATGTCATTTATTTTTGTTTTGATGATAAATAGAGCCAGCCTACAAAAGTTATAACCTGTCGTGTGATTTTTTTCTCTCTCGCGTCCAGACACGAACTTATGCACATGTATGTTGGTTGTCTTTACATTATAATAAAATTTCATATAATCTACAGTAGATATGGAATAAATAACATTCAATACAAAATGAACATGTCTCATATATTGAAATAAAGTTTTAAGTCATAAAATATTTGCTTTGTTGTGCATTAGAACCACACTAGGCATTTAGTCATCTTACAAAAATGATTGAATCCCGATACTTTACCACGAGAGCAAGCAGCTAGGCTCCTGATTGGTTAACGCGGCGCGAATTGACTCCAAAGTTCAGATTTTTCAACTCGGGCAGCAGGCTCGAATTCACGTCAAACTAAATAACTAAATCATTCGCGCTTAACGCGGCGGGCGCTCAATTCGCGCAAGACTCATTCACGTGTGTGACGTGTCTTTTCATTGACTTAACATTGAAATCACTCCCACTTTAAAGATCCTCGTTCATGTTACTTTGAACCTTGATTCCCAAGCAAATGTGTTCGAGTTATTGTTAGCATGTGTAAGGGTCACATCACAGCTACAAATGCCTGTAAATGCAGCACTTAACCGGCCCACCTGGTCCTGAGACGACTTCTTCTTTTTCTTCTTTCCCCAGCAGCCTGAGGTCTCTCCGTCCTTTCCACCTGCGTCGCTACACAGGAGGCCGTCCAGCTCATCCGTCCCCATCTGCTGTCCCTGAGACGTTTCAGCCGCAAGCCGATACGAGAGGTTCCTCAAAATGCATACACAGTTTTCTATGGTCTGACGGAGAAAGAGAGAGACAGATATTGGGCAGGTATTAGTCTAGCTTCACTGAGCTCTTGATAGAGCCCATCTGGCTAGAGGGGCCAAACTTCATCTATTCAACCCCTGCTGGACAGAAGACAGGAGCACACACACATTTGTTCACTCTCACACACAACACTCT
The DNA here is from genome assembly GCF_988280905.1 of Pimephales promelas. Taxonomy (NCBI): domain Eukaryota; kingdom Metazoa; phylum Chordata; class Actinopteri; order Cypriniformes; family Leuciscidae; genus Pimephales; species Pimephales promelas. The sequence goes on from NC_142790.1 coordinate 20,113,588, forward strand.
ACATGCACTACTTGTTTTGCCGTTTAGCTGAATAACGAATAACAAGAGGAACAAAAGCAGCCGTTATAGCAAGTGTGTCAGTTATTTACTTTCGGAATATTGCTTGTCATCCAGTTATTAAAAATGTCTTTACTGTTAGGTGATTGACTTTGAGAAAACACTGATATTCCTAGGGCTTGCCAAAGACAACAAGGTTACATGTATGTCCAACTGTGTTTAAAACCTAGCTTCTATTTCAAGACCTTCTTCTATTTCCTCTGTCTATGTCTCTCTTTCACTTCGTCTTACTTCCTTATTTCCTCTGTCTCATCTTTCTTAGTGCTGGCTGGGAGTATAGGCTGCATTGGCACTAAGTATATGAAAGTACTTAATTATACGTCTGACACGGTCTCCCATTTAAATGTGATTAAAGGATATACCCGCAGATGGGGAAAAATGACCAGCCAAATCCATCGGCTCACACTCCATTTAACAGGGTATTACAAGGAGACACAGCAGAGCAGGCACAATGCTTGACAGCACAAAATAGAAAATAAATGCTTGCAAAATGATGATGAAAAACGAGTGTTTTTCACAATCTCCATGTTTTTTCCTTTTCCCCCATCATGAAATGAGGAGGACTATTCCCTTCACAAACAAAAATAATGACTGTAATCAGAGAAATGCTCTGAGAATTATGCACTGGCATTTCAGACGTAAGGATACGTATTGACTCTCAAAAGCCCTTCTCTGTGCCAGACAGGGCTGGCTTTGCTTTCTCCGTTGGTGTTTGAGGAAAATGAAACAAGTTCTGCTGAGATTTCCCTAGAAATGTGCGACAGAATGAATTTTGGCGACATGGCGACATTTGGGGCAACACCATCTCTCTTACTGGCAGCGATTCAGAAAGTCCTCATTTTAAATGCAAAAGTCAACAGGAGAGAGCTTGACCAACCACAGGGTTAACAGCACATTGAGACCACGGGTGGCATGCTTTCAGCAATTACAGCTCTGCTGGGCCAACACCTGGTGAAAACAGCTCCAAATCACTTCACAAAGAAATAGGAGGGATTAGGGTGATTGACCTTTTTTAAAGCCAAAGTGTTCAGTGAAATGGTTGATGTTAATGGATGAAAAAGGGTGCTTAGTGCTATAAAAGGAGCTAAACGGGCATAAAGAAGAAGAAAACAGGTCACCATAGGTTGGATGTGCGTTTACAGGAAGTGTTACAGATTTAGTATTTTTAATTTTAGAGAAAATACAAAAGTCACAGTAAAATGGGGACAAATGGCCAAGCCCATTATACATGATTTCTATGCTTAGCACAAAACAGATCAGATTACTCAAGGGTGATGTAAATTTCATCATCAGCGCATTCGCTCAAATTCTGACTGTTGCTTCACAGTCGAAAAAATAATTGGATGAGATCGAACTAAAAACTAACTACTGGAGATGGCGACATCAACAGTCGTCTGCATAGACTCACTTGTGCAAGGAGGATAAGAAATACCACAACTCTAGTTTAAGTACAAAGACATTTTTAACACTCATAACATCCGGAAAGAAAAAGCGCAGAGCAGACACAGAACAAGATGAAACTTTCTAGTGCACATGTGTCAAGCAGCAAACCGAGTATACTTTAAAAGGCTGTGCATTCAGCTGTATGTTAAGCATTCGCTTAAACACTAGCACAATTTAAATTACTTTAATTGCGCAAAACTGCAATGTGATTTCAAAACGGGATGATTTTTGAGTTTAAGCTTACGAATTACTGTATACCTCATTTAATTATTACTAAAATATGTGATTGGGAAAAAAAATGAGATAAAAAAGCGTGCCAACTGGCTATAGCCTATTCACTAGCTTTCAAAATATCTAAATATATAAAAAATAAAGTCATATAGATTTGGAATGACATGAAAGTGAGACAAATTATTTTACATTTTCGGCAGAATTGTTTATTTAACCCTCAAAATCCTCCACATACAGGCTATAAAAGCTGAAGAGTTCTCACAAGTGCTGTGCATTTGGAAACTGTGAAAAGCGGCGGTTGAGAGCGCGCCACAGGGGGATTTAGACAGCGAGAATTGTGGGAAAGTCTGAAAATGACCAGAGGGAAAAAACTGTATCACACTCCAACATTCACACCCTCTGCTCTTCAATTCTCATTAGGACAGATGCATCCCCTCCGCTCTTCTATTAGCGCGCTGGGCCTGACGAAGGGCTGCCAGTTAAATCATGATTAAAGAACGCCATTTAGAAGAGCGGGCATTCGCAACCTTCAGAGAGCAGCCAACCACAGAGCTGTTTATTTGTTACAGAGCATTCCACGCACCGGTACACAGTCCACACATAAAAACTTTTACAACATGTTGCCTGCCTTTATAACACAGGGAGAGATGGACAGATCCCGAGAGGAAAGTGTACCTTGCTATCAATCTCACTGCTTCCGAGAGAAGTCTGGATGACGAAAAGCAGCGTGTCAGTCAGACCCTCACACTCTCTCATCCGCCTCCGAGCCTCCTCTCCTGCTGAACTCACATTCCTGGGAGAGAGAGAGAGAGAAGGAAACACAGGTCAGTGATGAGTGCATTAAATCCGGGAGATTCAATCACACGGGTGCAGATTCCCTCCGGGGATAGAACCCACTTTATATCGTACCACTGTGACAAACAAAATGCAAATGTCTCACATTTCACAAGACATTCAAACAAATCGCTCCAAACCTCCCACCTCTGACATGTATTAATACATGAATATATTAGTCTTCAGGGTGAGAAACACTGATACAGCTAGGTATTTGACTGTTAACAGTGTGAGAGAAACAAAGAATATTGGCATCATTCCAATTGGATAATCCAATAATGATTCTTATTAGTTTGTGTATTAAAAAAAAAATCAATCAGGTGTACACTGTTGAATATGGACGGATGTAATAGGCTTATTGTACAAACACAAACACATTGTTCTAACCAGATACAACAGCTACAAGTAAAAAGTGAAAGTGAAAATGCTGCCAATTTGACAAATCTCATCCGATTGGCTGATCCGAACATATTTGATGTTTAAAATGTGGTTTAAAAGATGATTGAGGACCAATGAGATTTCATTGTGGGTGGATTGACAACATTCAGTTGACAATTCTGGGAGGTAGTAGCCAATCATCTCTCAATAAACTATTAGTCACATGACTTGATACAGTAGTCACATGACTTTTTTGTGCTATGCATTTGGAAAATGTGTTACCACTTTTGCTTCTATGCATATTTTCTTATTTATAATAAGCCATGTACAATTTATGTACAATTCGGACATTTTTGCTACCATTCGGTACTTTACCTGAAAAAAGTATCATAGTTTACAAGAAAATATTAAGCAGCACAACTGAGCCAATTTCCATACGAATTGGAACAAATTTGAAGGAGGAAAAGTAGAAAAATTGAAAAGTGTACTCTTTCAGTGTACAAAATGACCACTACTGTAATGCGTGGAGTCTTATGCCTGGTTCAGATTACACGATTTTTTTTGTCTGTTACGATAGTCATGTTGTCAGATTACGCGATTTTGACTCCTAAAATCTTGTCGTGTCGTGGACAAGACACATGTCAGACTACATGTTGCTTCCTGACCAGTCATCGCATGCCGTCTTTAACGGCGCACGTGATGTCATCGAGAAGGCGAAACTAGTAGCGAGTGACTTCCGGAAACAAACGTAACAATGGATGAAGCGGTGAGTGTTGTATTGGCTGTCCTGTGTTCAGAAAAAGTAAAAAAAAGAAAGAAAACCCGACAATGGACACGTTTCCTGGATTGCTCGAAGAGGACAGTATGGGCTGTCAATCCCAAAGAGAACTTGAAGTAAAATATTGTTTTCTTATATATTTTTACTTTTAGTTTTAACGTTAGCACCATCGTCTCTCTTTCGTTTCGCCATTTTTGAAAGTTGTGTAAGTGCTCCTATTAGTCATCCTCATACATGTGACGGAACCGTCATGGACGACTGTTAAAAAAATTAAACATGATAGTCTTTTTTTCGTAATGTCGTGAAGCATCGCAGATGCCACGTAGGTTGTCACCCACTATGACACACTATACGAGAAGATACGATCGAATTTTCCGTCCCGACGCCGTTGTCGTTTACGAATCCCCACGACACCCTACGTCAAACGGATCGTGACAAAATCGGGCTAAAATCGTGTAATCTGAACCAGGCATTAATGTAAGATGTTGAATGTAATCAGCATGATGAGAGGAATCAGGTGTACTAACTTTCATTTTTCAAGATCAAAGGGTTCAGACGTTTTTTGAACTGGTGGTTGTGCTATAGACTTGGTCCTAGAAACCCCAAAGTTGGTCAGATTAATGTTCTTTACCATCACGACAAGTGTGCCAATTTTCATAACTTTCCTAGTTACGGTTAATAGAGTTCCATGGACTCCCAGTGGGGAATAGTAATAATAAAAAAAACATTTTGATTACGTATGTAAACTCATTCCCTTAAGAAGGGAACAGAGACGTACATCGAACGTGACCGACTGAAAGAGAACTAACAATCGCTAAAAATCGTACCAACCCCAATATTTTTAACTTAGATTATGACTTCTTCCAGACTGTATCTGCCAACTGTGACCTTTTCAATATCGCGGGCATGCTGAAGAATAATCGTATTTAACAACCCAATTACTCAGCATGACATAGCAAAACTAGAGGCCAAACAGCTAACAAAATGTATTGTCATGGTCAAAGCTGTTTAAGACAAAAACATTTAATATTTATCGTGCCTGGTGTAATGCATTCAATGTCTCTACAAATGAGACAACAGACATTAAAACTCCATCCGCATGTCTACTAAACTCTCCATTACAGCAAATCATAGTTCCATTAAACGCTCTACTCCTCATCATATCATTGTACTGAAAATGGTTCGATATTAGTTAAAAACTCCCTTGTGTGCCTGACCAAAAGAATATGACACATGTGTTTCTACACACACCATTTGAAACTGCTTTTGGGAATACAGCCCACTCGTTATGATAAATTTCACTCACATCATCTATAATGAGAAACAAGTCAACAACTCATAGGATTTGCATTTCTATATTCACCAGAAGCGAATCAATTGCTATGTATCATTTATTAGAGCCTGGCCTCCACCTCTATTATAGATGAATGAAACTGAAAAGGCATTGGAAATACATAATTTAGCCTGCATATGGAGCATTTGAATTACAAACTTATCTATTTAGTTTCTTTATGGCCCTGCTTTATTGCATCATTAAATATTCAACAGGCCTGACAGCACCAGCGTTTGAATTTAAGACCTATAGGTTTTACATCCAATTTGTTGAGCAAGTTTTCATCAAAAAGTCATATGAGGAGGCACGGCTTACAGAAACACTCATGTCGCAACCTACATGTTTCATTTGAATGGTGAAATTACTAATTCAATACAACAGACACCCTGAGGACTGAGTCACGTGCTAAATCATTGGATGTTTATGAGGTTAGTCATTGAAACCTGAATATGGTAGTACATCAGAAAATCTTTAATATGAATTACAGCCTAGGTAGACAAAGTCATAACTCTTGAAGTAATGTTGTGACTTTCTGTATTAGCCTAGGTCCATCTCTCTTTGATTGGGTGGCTTGGGGGATGTGAGATTATTGATATCCATTCTTTCTCTTTTTTTTCTTTTTTTTTTTG